>NW_027187178.1:173140-248366 GCF_028583685.1 Petaurus breviceps papuanus
TTTTCATATCCTCAGCATGTAGAAAAGCGCACTTACAAAATTTTTTTGATTGTTTTTTTTTTTTGCTTGTTGGAGGGAAATTGGGGTTAAGTGACTTGCCCAAGGTCACATGGCTAGTTTTTGTGTTAAGTGTCTGAGGCCGGATTTGAACTCAGGTCCTCCTGACTCCAGGCCTGGTACTCTATTCACTGTGCCACCTAGCTGCCCCTTGATTGACTCTTTGAAATCAACTCGATGTCTCCACTATTACAGTCTTATCTTATACCAGAGGACCTTTGATGTGATGGAGAACTTAATAGATTAATTTGATGTTGATGACTGAGTCGATATTTCTATTTATACTGAAGAAATTCATTACTTATTACACTTCATAAATCTAGGATTTCAGTCATCTTTGTTCTTATCAGGAAGGAGCTGCCACATGAGCAAAAACCCAAAAGTACAGTCTGCAATGAGAGTATGATACTACAATATAGAAATAAGAGGAAAGACTAAAATGATACCTGCCTTGGTATCATTGTTTTTAACTTCATGTCACCAAAAGACTGTATAGTATAATATTCTTCACTATCTTTCTGGACCATGACATCTCACCATTAAACTGTACTATACTATTCTTCAAGGTTATTTTGACCACTAGAAATCACCAAAAGACTGTTATATAATATCCTTCAAATATCACTTTTCATCATGAGATGCTGGGCACATCCCCCACACAAACAAGTCCAGACAACTACCTGCATCAACATGTGAAAAGTATCAAGAAAATGCCAAGTAATTTCAGGAATGGCATAGTTTCAGGGTGAGGGTCAGTGGAGAGGGAGGTCACATTATCATCAGAGGGAATAAAAACCTTTCTCTTTCTCATGTGGCATTTGAGTTCAGCTTTGCAGAAGTCAGGTTTCTAACAGGCCCAGGTGAAAATGGAATGCATTCGTGGCATGGGGAAGAGGGGCCCAGAGAAAAGGCAGAGAAATAAAATGAGGTGAGGGAAAATCAGCTAGAAGGCGTATTTGCTTGAACCTTAGCTTAAGTGTGGGGACATCATGGATGTTCCACCAATATATCTATATCAAATGTTGGTCTTCTCAAATGTAGGGCTGGGAGGGAGGGAGACAAAACTCAAAATGTAACAAAAAATTACAATAAATATTTTTTTTGAAAATAGAAGAAAAAAGAAATCATGGATACAAGAAATGCAATATTGTAGAGTTCAAAATGTCTCAAGTTGGCATTTGATAACATTTGGGGTTCTCTCTTCTCATTAAAATGGATTTTGTGCCAATTATATTGACCAAAAATGAACATATGGATGGCTTAAAATGCAATCAAAGCAGAGTCTGGATTGAGAGGGAATATAATTCTAAATGTGGAGGTAAGAGCTGAAGGTTATGTAAGATGTACAAGGAACAATGTATGATATAGTGAAAGTGATGTTAAAATGGATTTGTTCTGGGGTGGCTAGGTCGTGCAGTGAATAGAGCACTGGCCCTGGAATCAGGAGGAACTGAGTTCAAATCTGACCTCAGACACTTATCACTAGCTGTCTGAACTTTGGCAAGTCACTTAACCCCAATTGCCCTGCCTTCCCCCCTCCAAGAAAAAAAATGCAAAACCGGATTCATTCTTTTGGAACTCAGTTTCAGCACAGTGCAATGTCCAATGTGGTCGCCAGACAGGAAAGGACCATGTTATGTTCTTTTGTGCGGAATAAGTGTTCAAGCCCCATTCATTAAGGATCTGCATGTTCCCTGGCATGCCTTAGGTCCTGGGGATACCAAACAAAAATAAACGAGGTGCTTACTGTGACTGGGTGGCAAATACCTCTTCATACCCCAGGATTTACAAAATATGTAAAAAAAATGCCAAATAACTGGGGGGATATGGCATAAGAAGAGGGATGGGGAAGAGAGGGCGTAATTAGCAAGGGGAAGAATCAGGACCTGCCTCATGTAGGAGGTGGCATCTGAGCTGGGATTGGCAAGATACTCGGGGTTCTAAGAGGTACAAATAAGAGTGGAATATATTCTTCATACATTTTCAGAGGCAGAGAAAGGAAGTGTCAGAAAAGAAGATCAGGCAGGCCAATTTGGTTGAGCCTTAAGGATACATGCAGGGAAATCATGGGTGCAAGAGACAATGTGGAGTTAGTGACATCTAAACAGGGCAATATACACAATTTGGGAATTCTCTCTTTTCATATGTGGATTAAAATGAAGCCTATGCCTTTTGTGTTTACCCAAAACAAGTTTTCAGATGACTTAAAATGCAAACAAACTAGAGTTTGGACTGAGTGGGAGTGTAAACATAGATGGTGAAGGGAGGGGTATGAGAGGTCACAGGAAAAGTGAATGATATATTGGAGTCTATTATAAAATGAGTTCTGTATTCTTTTTGAACCAAATTTCAGCAAGGTACAGTATGCATTTTGGTCACAAAATGTCAGAAAAAAACCATGTTATGTTCACACACACATACATATATGTGTGTGTGTGTTTAAAAATGTTTGAGTTCCATTCATTAAATACCTCTGTGTTCCTCCTCATGCACTAAGTGCTGGGGATACCACAACAAAAATAAACTCAGTGCTTACCTTGTATGGGTAAAGAATGCCCTATGCATACCACAATATGAATAAAATATGGAAGACTCTATCAGGTAATTAGGGGGACTGGAAAGAGGAGAAAGGATTTGGAGCAAGTTCATAGTAACATCGGAGGAAATTGGGATCTTCCTCTTGTGAGATGTAGGATTTGGGAAGATATTTGCAGATCATTTGGGGATATGAGGAAGCATTCATGGCATGGGGTGGTGGGGTCCATATTTTTGCAAGCATAGAAATATGAAGCATGGTGAGGGAAGATCAGGTAAAAGGTCAATTTGCTTGAGCCTTTGATTATATGTGTGGAAATCATGGATGCAAAAGATATTGTGAAATGATAACTGTCCAACCCTGGCAATTGATAAGAACTGGGGCCTCTTCTCTATGCATGTTAAAATGAATTCCATGATAATTTCAGAAAAATCTGGACTTACATGAACTGATGCAAAATGAAGTGAGCAGAACCAGGAGAACACTGTGCAGACTAACAGCAATATTGTACAATGAAGAATTGTGAATGACTTAGCTATTCTCAATGATCCAAGACAATCCCAAAGGACTAATGATGTAGCATGCAATCCCCCTCCAGAGAAAGAACTGATATTGTCTGAATACAGATTGCCACATGCAATTTTTACTCCTTTTTTTCTTATTTGATTCTTCTTGCACAAAATTATTAAAATGGAAATGTTTTATATGATTGCACATCAATAACCTATGTCAGACTTCTTACTGTCAGGGAAGGGGGAGGGCAGGGAGGGAGGGATAGGATTTGGAACTCAAAACTTAAAAAAAACAAATCTAAAGAAATTGTTTTAACATGTAATTGGGAAAAATATCATATGAAAATAAGAAAATTAAAAAAACCTATTTCATAGCAATAAAAATGAATTCCATGCTGATCACATTCACCAGAAATTAACATTCAGACATCTTTTTTCTTTTTGGAGGGGGTAAGGTAGGGCAATTGGGGTTGTGACTTGCCCAAAGTCATGTGGCTAGTTTCTTGTGTTAAGTGTCTGAGGCTGGATTTGAACTCAGGTCCTCCTGACTCCTTAGCAGGTGCTCTATTCACTGCACCACCCAGCCGCCCTGCATTCAGATATCTTAAAATGGAAAAAAGTAGTGTTTGGATTGAGTTGGAATGTAATCCTAGATGTGTATGTGTGGGGGATATAGAAAGGACACATGAGATGTCAAAGGAAAGTGGGTAATATATCAGAGTTGATGTTAAAGTGAGTTCTGGATTCTTTTCTTTTGAATCTAATTTCAGCATGGTGCAGCATGTAATTTGGTCACAAGATGTTGACAAGTCATGTTATGTTACTTTGTGTGATACAAATTTAAGTTTGAACCCCACTGATTAAAGACATCAGTGTTCCTCTCATGCCCTGGGTGCTGGGAATACCACAATAAAAATAAACCCAATGCTTACCTTGTATGGGTGGAGAATGTCCCATGCATACCACATCATGAATAAAATATCAAGAACATGCTAACTAATTAGGGCGCCTGGAGAGAACACAAAGAGTCTACAGCAAATTCACAATAATATCAGTGGGAATTAGGATCTTCTTGTGGGATGTAAGATTTGAATGATATTTTGAAGTTCTAGGAGGCAAAGGTGAGAATGGAATATATTCACGGTAAGTGGTGGAGGGATCCATACATTTGTAAAGGCAGAGAAATGTAGCACGGTGAGGGAAGATCAAGCAGAATGTCTATTTGCTTGAGCCTCAGATGAAGTGTGCAGAAATTGTGGTTGCAAAAGATACTGTAGAATTAGAAATAGCCAGTCCTGGCAGCTTAGAAGACTTGGGGAATTGCTTTTCTTCTGCAGTTTAAAATGGATTCCACACTGTTAATATTTTTCCAGAAATTAACATTCTGATACCTTAAAATGCAATCAAAGAAGAATTTCAATTGGTTGGGAATATAATCCTAGGAGTGGAGGGAGTACATGAGATATCAGAAGAAAACTAATATATCTTAGTCTCTGTTGAAATGAATTCTGAATTATTTCCTTTTTAACTCAAATTTCAGCATGCTACAATTATTTTGGTCACAGTATGTCAAGGAAAGACAGTGTTATGTTCCTCCATATGAAATAAATATTAAATCCCAATTGACTAAGGAAGATCAGGTAGAAGGCCAATTTACTTGAGCCTTTGATTATATATAGAGAAAATATGGATGAAAGATATAATGTGGAGTTAGAAATGTCCAAACTTGACAACTAATATGTATCCTGTCCCAAAGCACATTGGTATGGGACTCTCTCCTCACTGGTGGAGATGAATACTCAGCCCCAGAGTAGAGCTGGCTGGAGTGGGAGAGCTCCAGCCTCCTTCAACCTTTGAGTCATTTCAGATCCTGCTGGCTTCCAGCTCTGGGAAGCAAAATGGATGAGGCCAAACCCACTTCAGGTTACTGAAGGCAAAGACTCTAAGGAGAGGCAGACATGAGAAGAGCTGGCTTTCTCCATCATGTCCCTATGCCCAGATTGTCACACTGGAGACTTTCAGGAGTTTCCTCTTGGGGGAAATCTAGGACTCTCTTTCTTGCTTGAGCTGAATTACTTGACTCCCAATGGGAGAGCTCCTTCTTCAATCTGTACTGTGTGGTGGATATGTTCCTATGCATTCCTTCTCTGATTTCTGTTTTGCCATGATTTGGATAAATGGGTTCTTCTGCCATGCTCTATGTTTATTTAATATGGAACAGGTATTTGGTGGGAAGGGAATCAAGTCTTGGATATAAGCTTGGGGTCCTCCTTCCTCCCCAATAACGACACAATGATCTGAGATAAAATTGAACCTCAAAACTTCATTCCCTAGACTATTTAATGGAGCAAATATAATTCTTGCTTGGTAACCTCTCTCTCTGAGGAGAACAGAGGTTTCCAGTGCCAATCTCCTGCTTCAACTCCCAGGAGGAATGAGTCTCCTTTGGAGAAGAGGCTAGAGATGTTCCTCTGCCTCCTGTCAAGCAATTCAATGACACTCTGATGTTGAATGTTGGAAGCACAAGTGGGAGTTCCCTTCTTAGGAATATAATTTCTGGATGCTCATTTTGCTGCCATTTATTCTTCTAAAGCTGGGACCATTTTCATTCTGTCCTCTGGTTCTATAGTATTTTATTTTCTCAAGACCTCTGGTCTTAAGACCCTGGTGCTCTGCATGGGGTTACCTGACTACATCTTTTAGCCCAAATCACCTCAAGCTTTTATTGAATGGCCAATAAAAGCCCCAGACAAATCCAATGGCCTTTTCTCAGTCCTCATTCTCCTTGACCTCTCTGCAGACTTTAACACTGTTGTTCACACTTTACTCCTTGATATTCTCTTCTCCCTAGGTTTTCAGGACACCCCCTCTCCTGATTCTCCTCCCACCTGATTGCTCCTTCTCAGTCTCCTTTGTCAGATCTCCCTCCAGATCATAACCTCAGGCTTCTGTCTTGGGACCTTTTCTCTTCTCTTTTTATACTTCACTTGGGGATAGCATCATCTCTATGGTGACTCTCACAACTATCTTTCCTGCCAAATTTTCTATTGACCTCCAATTGCTTTTCAGACCTCTCAAACTGGATGTCCAATAGGTAGCTTAAACTCAAACCCTCTCCTCCTCCTACCTCCCCCTTTACACAGAGTAAAACATCAGTCCCCCAGACTCACAACTCCTCACTATCACTCACCCTTTACATCCAAGGTGTGGGCAAAACTTGTCCACTTCAACTTGGCCACATCTCTCCAAAACACGCCCTTGTCTCCCCTGACATTGTCATCACCTTGATGCACACCCTTATCACCTCATGCCTTCCTTATTGCAATGGCTCATCCTACAGTAAAGCTCAGGTCCAATCACGTCACCCTTTCCTGCTATTCAATAAACTCCAATGGCTCCCTATCACCTCCAGGATCAAATACTAAATGCTTTGTTTGGCATTGAAAGCACTTCATAACCTAGCTTCCTCCTATCTTTCCAGTCCTCTCACACCTTATATCTACACCACATATACTTGTAACCAGTGACACGGGCCTTCTGTTCCACAAACAAGACTATCCATCTCTTGGCTTTGGGCATTTTCTCTGACTGTCTCCTAAGCCTGGGTTGCTCTCCTCCTCCACTTGGATAGTAACGGCCTCCCAGGCTTCCTTTAAGACTCAACTAAAATTCCATCTTCTATAGGAAGCCTTTCCCAACCCCTCTCAATTCCAGTACTTTCCATTTTCTAATTATTCCTAAGCATCCTGTGTATAGCTTACTTTGTATATATTTCTTTGCATGTTGTATCCCCTTAGATTACAAACTCCTTGAGGGCAAGGACTGTCTTTTGTCTTTTTACAATCCCAGCAATTGGCACATAGTAGGTGCTTAATGAATCTTGCCTGAATTCTCTAAGGCTCATTTTTAAAATTTGGCTATAGTTCTGATATAGAAAGACTTTCAAAAGGAATTATTTTCTACAAACATCCTGGTTCACACTTTTTATTTGTAAGCTAATCATTTTTCCCGGCTTTTTTTTTTTTTTTGTGATGGTGAATCCTAAGGGCAGCTTTTCTTGCCTCAATTCTTACCTAGCCCTTTGTGATTGCATGGGCAGTGCCTCAGGAAAGCACACTGATACCTGGGCTACTTTTTTGATTTAAAGTTTCTAGAAATTTGTTTGTGGTCGGATTTGCTTCAGAAGATGCATTTTGTCTTCCCGTTATGGAAAATATTTTGCTTTTTGAAATTTTCCTCTTCATAAGCAGCATTTTTTTCCAGAGCCAAATTTTTGTTTCTTTTGGGTTATATCCTGGCTGTGTGAAAATAATTTTTTATTTATTTGGGGGAAGGGTTGGGCAGTTTCTCCTCCTTTGATGTTATTGAACTGCCCGAAACTTGTGCCATGGGAGGTGAAAATGTACTTAATGCTCCAAACATTTCTCAGATCAGAAGCCCAAAAGTGTGAAGGCTTTCCAAGTAAACCTCCCCTCTCAGTGAATCCATTGTGAACCCTCTAAATATAGCTTAAGCCGTGACCTGACTTAGTTTACCTATTTTCTCTTTCACTAGGTTTGTTTCCTGTATAAGATCATGACTCTCCTTAACTGCGTTCAACATTTTTGACCCTGAAAGCAGTGCGGCATTATGAATCTCTCCCTCTTTACATTTTTATAGCCTCAATGAATGTACAAGATTGCAATACGTAAGAGAATTTCTCTGTCTCTGACAAAATTTTCTCTCTACAAGATTTTCAGAAACTCAATTTGGAGTTCAGGATCATCTTTTTACCTCCTGAACCTGTGTTTAAGGGTAACAAAACCTAGACTTTTACTGCTATAATTTCTACTTCATGGCAGAATCATTTTGGCAGCAGTTACCTGAGAGAACTCAAGAAGGAGCTATTTCTCTCATAAAAAATTTGGTGATCCACAAAGGGACAGGCAGTGACCTTGGAAAGCCAGGGACTTCTACTTTAGCAGCTCAATTATGCACAGAAGGTTATATTTACCTTGTAGATTCTGCAGGAGAAAACTCAGCTGACAATGAAGATTGTTTTCCCTAAAGGGAGACAAGTCTGTCTTCTTCAAGTCTTGTGCACTCTGAGAAAACTGTCATTGCATTGTCTGAACCCAGCCTGTGTGGCTTAGGAACTAGACCTTTTGCTTAGAGACCAGATGTTTAATGCTCATAAACTCAGATCTTAGGCTATGCTGACCCGAAATATAGTCAAAACCCAAGACCAATACAAGGAATGTAAGGTGTTTACTCTCATTATACATCTCTAACAACCCATGTGTCTTATTTGAAAATGCCTCTGCGCTGGCCAGTGAGAGACTGTTTCATTGTTTGTTTGCTGGATCCTTCCACAGTGTGTTACTTATAGCCACCATTCTCCCCCTACGCCCCCTCCTCTGATGGACAACTTTAAAAAATTATTTTCTAAATTATTTCAGGTCTGGGTTTTATTCTCTGCTACTTCAGGACTTCTCTGTATTGATCCATAGTTTCTTTTTTTATTTCTTGCATTTGAATAATGTCTGTTACAAATTTCTATGCCTGTAAATTTGTGGACACCTGTTGGAGAAATACCTCTTAGAACTATTTGAGAGATAATATTCTATCAAGTTACATAAAACCTTTACCAAATAGAAAGTAGAGAAATAAATTTGGATCACAAAATTATTGAGTAGAACACACTAAAAGTCTGTCCTTGAAGGACCATGAGAGGGGTGTGTTCCAGTCTTTATTATCATAACATTTATGATTTCTATATTTTAGGAGATACTCATGAGCCCCAGAAGAGGGAGATGAGAATGGAAGGCTGTCAGCATAATCTTTGGAAATTAAAGTAACTGAAATCATTAGACCTCATAATTTCAAGTGCTAGCAGCAAATAGGCCTTGGAAAAATTGAGTTGAAATGATACCATTTGTAAACCCAGAGTTGATTGAGTTTGACATAAAATTATATCATAACATGTTCTCACTTGAAGTAAAATGTGTTCTGTGATTTAACTGTGATATTCAACCTATTGGTAGATCAGGTATTCATGCAAAAAACACTGACCATTTGAAAATAAGGTGCTATGCTTACAAGTAAGAATTAAGTGCAATTGCTTCAAAATTACTCCATACTGGTTTTGAATGCAATTAGTATAAAATGCCAAACTGATGGATAAAGTATGTGCAAAATGATTCAGAAATGCATTCAACTGAACTGATGTCATTCATCTGGTGATAAGTCTTGTTTTGTTTTTTAAAATCCATAATGCTTTTAGGCTTCTAATTTTTCTTGAATTGTGATTTTGTGGAAATCATTATATAAGAAATGCTGCGAATCAGAAAAAAAAATGATACCTAGAAAGTGATGTAATTGTATCCTTAGAAAATTAACTTATTTTTTAATCTGGATAGTGTTAGATTATGAATTGATCTGTTAAAGAATGTGGTCACAATGTTTAAAAATGGTTAAGTATTTAACATGGCATATTTGGCTTTAAAATGAATAATAGCAATAACTTAATTCCTTGGAAAAAGTACAACAGACTTTTGTCCTTAACCATGAAGTTCTCTGAGGACTTACCAGGCTCTTTGGATCCTTCTGTTTAGGAAAGATCATCAAATGTTATCAGACTTCCTAAAAAAGCATGTTGTGAAATTCTAGAGTAATAAGGCAGTTTATGAGAAACTAGTGATGGGGTGCTTGGGTGTCTGTGCTTAAACATCAGTTTGCACAATCACATTTCTCCCCAGCCTCAGAGAATTATCTCTGCCTCTTGCCCCTGCCAGCACTTTACCTAGCAACCATTCATGAACTGTTTATCTCCCCTTAGTATAATGACCAGCTGCACCTATGAATCCTTCACTAGAACTATAAGTAACTCTCTAGCCAATTATACACATCCTGAATCCCTTGTTAGCCTCAGTTCCCTAAATCCATCTTGTCAAACATGACATTGATGGGTGGCAGACTAGGCACTTCTCAGTCAGGCGGGACCATTAGCTGACTGTGAGTTTCAAGCCTAAAACCACACCTCCATGTAGCCCCCGCCTTGGGCTATTTCCCAGTGAATTCTGGGCAATACGCCTGTGTAGTAGATATTAAAAGTGCATGTTCCTTTAAGAACTGACCACTCCTTAACTCCTCCTTAATCCCGCCCTGACTCACCTAGTTAGCATAATTGACATCTGATTACTATGGTTACCCTTTATAAACTTTAACTATAACCCTTTAAGATTTCAGGTTCCCTTAGACCTCCTGCCAGCTGTAAAGCATAACAATAAACTTTTACCATGCTGACTCAGAGAATTCCAGACTGCCCACCCAGGGGCTCTGGTTATTGGGGTTCCTGAAACACATACATGCCCACTTTACTAGGTCTTCTTACAACTGAAGGTGGCTTATTACAAGTTTGTTTGATCTCCATGTCTCTACTTCTTCCTTTAATAGCAAACTCTGATAACCAGGGCATGTGAAATTAAAGTTGTTTTATTTGTTGTTGCTTTTATATGATGAACCTGTTTTTCATTCCAAATCTGTGCTCAATATTTCTTTCAATTTCCTAAGCTAAGCAACCAGGTAAATAAATTATAAGGCTTGCAATCCATCCCCTTGTTAATGCTTATACATTTATATATACCATCAGGTTTCCACAGTATTACCTCTTTCTAAATGATGTTCTGAAATATGTGCAAATTAAATATACACACATATATAATTCTTCAAAGAGGGGATAGAACAAAGATGTGATGTGATAACGATGTAACAGTCACATTTTATTTGAGTAGAAAACTTCACTTGGAAAAATGTAAGATTAGACTTTTCTCTAAGATTTAGGAGATATATATATATATATGTATGTACATATATGCACATACATAGGACTGGCTTCATGTAAAAAGGATAAGTAAACATGGTGTTCCTGGATGATTTTTTTTTATCATTTCCTTTTGATTTTGAAAGAAACTAAGAACACGACTTAAAAAAATAGAACAAAGTACTAAAGACCCTTCAGGTTCAATAAAATATACATAGATGAGTTTTTGTAAGAAAAAATGTTTACTTTTTTCCCCTAGAATATATAGGCTTTATGTTTTAGTAATAAATTTGCAAAATTGAAATAAAGATTTTACAAATGAAATTGCATTATTAATTGCAAAGAAAGTTTTAAATCACATTTTCATCCTGTTTTGACGTTTCTGATAGTATGGCTTACTTTACAAGTCAGGCCCTCGTGGGTCCTTTTTAAAATTCTTCCTATCGTCTTCAGATGGCATCATCTATGTGAGGTATAGGGCTTAAGTAAAGAAAGAAAGGGCAAGTAGTATGAGAAAACTGAAATTTTCTGTACTTACATGTGAATTAAGGATTCCTAATTTAATGATGTTCTTATATAGCTCGGTTGTTAAAAAGTTTAGCTCTGTAAGATTTCAAACTGGTTTTCAAAACATAAACCAGTTACTGGAATACCAATTTTGAGTTGTCTTAGGCCTTGTATTGTATACAAATCTCTTCTGGGGCTCATGAATCTCTCCTAAAACATGGAAATCATAAACATAAGGATAATAAAGACTGGAACACATTCCTCTAATGGTTCTTCAATGACAGACTTTCAGTATGCTCTACTCAATTTGTAATACAATTGTAGTAAATTGTATTGTCTTATCACTAGAAGCTTTTAGCAGCCTTACCTAGTGAACCCCTGCAAGTGAATCAGAACAAAATCTCTCTAGAACTGCTCTGGAAATGACACCTATTCTAGAATGTCCAAAGGAAAATGTTTCCCAAGAACAGATACTTACAAGGGACAGGTAAGACCCAAGATAAAGTAAGGTGATTACATGGACCTTTGGAGTTGTTTCCCAGGAACAAGGTAGATCAAAGAGAACTTAAGTTATTTAACAGGGATCATCATCATTCTATTACTCTCACTTTAATGTTTCCCGATGGTTATGTTTGCATGCAGAAGTGCCCATCCAAATTTTAAAGGGCACATGTCAATTTTTAAGTGTGATCAAAAAGGGCCACTGCAGACCTCTCTACCATCAAAATGGGAGACCATGAAAATTTTTTATATTGGATTTCCTTTTAATTTTTATCATCTGTGAGGTCAGGACTGTCTCCTACTTAGGACATTAGTGAGATGACTCAAACCTGTCCCATCAGAGGCAAAAATTTACTTTAGGTCTCGAACATTTCTCAGATAATAAGCCAAAAAGGGAGTCAAGGCTTCCCAAACAATTTGGCATGAGGAAGGCTTCATCTGATGTGAACTCTGTGATTATGACTCTGCTTAACTAAGTTTATTTAACATTTAGGAAATTGAAAGAAGCAAGGCACTATAAATCTGTTTGTTTTTTCCTCTTTTATAATTAACGAATGTACAACACTGCTATATGCAACAATTTCACATGATTTTCTCTATAAAAGGTATCAAATTTATAATACAAATCATGCCTCAATTGATAAATGGTGAAAGGATATGAACAGGCAATTTTCTGAGGAAGAAATTAAAAGTTATCTATGAAATATATGAAAAAAATGATCTAAATCTTTACTGATTAGAGAAATGAAAATTTAAAAAAACTCTGAGGTACCACCTAACATCTATCACATTCGTTAATATGACAAGAGTAAAATGATATATGTTGGGAGATGATGTGGGAAAACTGGAACACTAATGCATTGTTGGTGGATTTGTGAACTGATTCAACCATTCTGGAGAGCAATTTGGAGCTATGCCAAAAGGGCTATAAAAATATTCATACCCTTTGATCGTGCAATACCACTTCTAGGTCTATATCCCAAAGACTACAAACAAATGTGAAAAGGACCCATATGTACATTTATAGCAGCTCTTTTTTTGGTGGCAAAGAATTAGAAATTGAGAGGATGCCCGTCAATTTAGGATTGGTTGAACAAGTTGTGGTATATGAATGTAATGGAATAATACTATTGTTCAATCAGAAATGATGTGTGCTGACTTCAGAAAAACCTGGAAAGAATTACACCTACTGATGCTGAATGTGGTGATTGGAACCAGTAGAACACTGTACAAAGTAACAGCCACATTGTGCGATGACAAACTTTGATACACTTAGCTCTTCTCAGCAATGCAAGAATCTAAGACAACTCCAAAAGACTCATGATGGAATATGCTACTCATATCCAAAAAAGGAACTATGGAGTCTGAATGTAGATCAAAGCAGTTTTTTTTTCTTCTTTCTTGCTGTTTCCCCCTTCTGTTCTAATTCTTCTTTACATGACTAATGTGGAAATCTTTAATATGACTGTACATGTATAGCCCACATCAGACTGAATGTTGTTTTGGGGAGGGGGAGAAAATTCAGAACGAGAAATTTTATAAAAGTGAATGCTGAAAAGTAAAAATAAATTAATTTTAAAAGTTTTCTGAAAACTCTTTTTGACAATTTCAGGATTAGTCTTCTATCTCCTTAACCTGTACTTAAGCATAATTAAAGCTAATTTTACCCCTACAATTTCTGCACTGTGGCAGAACTCTTTTGGCAAGTTACCTACCACATGAACCCCAAAAGGCAT
The DNA here is from genome assembly GCF_028583685.1 of Petaurus breviceps papuanus. Taxonomy (NCBI): domain Eukaryota; kingdom Metazoa; phylum Chordata; class Mammalia; order Diprotodontia; family Petauridae; genus Petaurus; species Petaurus breviceps. The sequence goes on from NW_027187178.1 coordinate 186,791, forward strand.
TTTCTCTCATAACAGCTTCATTCTATTATGAAACTGCTGCATTTATCAATGTGGTGCATTTCTTAAAAGTCTGAACACTACTGTTACATAACTGCTTATTATATATTGATACATGAAGGTCACTGGTTGTTTTCGTGATCTGAATTAGTCTTTTGCTGCACTAATATATTGCTTAAGCATGGTATATTAATCCAATAGATTTTTGTCGATACAACACTGTACATTTGTTCTTTGCATTAATATCTGTGTATTCATGTGGGCACACACGGAACAATCTCTAGAAAAGATGAGAGCTGAGGTAATTTACTTCTTGCTTTGGTGGTTGAAAAGCAGAGGTCTCCCCATGTCAAGAACAGATACAGATCTTAAGAGTGAGGACATTTTAAGATATTAGGCAGAAAAAGGAAAGGACAAGGGCGTACCATTAAGGTCCCTGATGTGAGATAAATCAGGAGGTCTTTCTAATGCTGCCTGAGAATTTTGCAGATGGAGAAACACCTGAGTGATTGAGAGTAGGAAGTTATTCCAGGGAATTTCAGACTTGTACATCCTGAGAATGAAAAGACACTTAAAGAAGAGCTATTCTAATCACAAGAGGCATTCCTAAATAGACAGACTATTACAGTTTGGTCCAAGAATACTACCTTATCTATGAGTAAGGCAGAGTGATTTTACCCTCTGTGGGACCTAGATTCCATAGGGCCCATATTGGCATTTTCTCTGGACAGGAACCATGTCCCCTAGAAGAACAATGCTGGGAGAATTGGGGTGGAGAGGCAAGTTTCCTGGGGTCAGTCCTCTGAGTCAGACAAAGTGAGGAGACTGTCAAATGACCTAAGGAGGATAACTGCAAAGGTAGGAGATGCCCTCACAGAGGCAAGGTCAGACATAACCTGGCAGGAATGTATACAAACTCCAGTTGTTCTGTTTGAAGGGAGCTGATTTGAAGACCCCCTAGGTTAATTTTGTCTAGAGATAGAATGAAGTGTAAGGGATCTATGCCATTATAGTGGGCAGGGCTTTGGCAAATCTGAGGCTCAAAGTGACGTATCCAAGGACACAGAGATGTTAAGTGTCTAAGGCCACATGGTTGCCTCCTAACAAGCTTTCCCCTTTATAGGCTAAACACCCCTGGTTAGTTGAACAGAAGCTCCAGGCCCTACCCCATCCTGGATGCTGTCCTGTGGACACTCTCCAGCTCTTTTGGAATACAATATTCCTGGTGAGGTCTGACTAGGGCAGAGCACTGGCTGCTATCACCTTCCTCTGCCTGGAAACCACGATTCTCAAGGAAGAACACAATCACAATAGAGTTGGGGTTTGCCACTGGGTGCTGCTGCTCCATGGGGAGCTTGCAGGCCACGCAAGCCCCCAGATGTATTTCAGATCTTTTTCATTCCCCTGGATGGAATGAAGTACAGAGAGGAAGAAGGGGTCTGGAAGAGGGGGGTGGTCATTAGGTTAAGGCTGTTCTTTAAAAACACAAAAGCTAATGCTGTCTGATTTGATCTGAAGAAGAGAAACGGCTGATGGCAGCTTCCTTCCTTCTAAAGTCAAGGGTAAGGATGCCTGCCTACTGACCCCCTGCTGGGGATGCTGTAGTGGGGATTCCTAGTTCTGCACCAGGCATTAGCTTCCAGGTCCTTCCCAACTGTGACATCCCAGCTGCTGCAATTACTAGCTGTGTGACCAAGGGCAAGTTACTTCAATTCATCAATCACAAGCAACAAACATTTATTAAGCACTGACTGTAGGCTGGACACTGCACTGACAGAGTAGCACCCAAAAGCAGTCGATTAATGCCCTACAACGGCTTACACAGTAACTGAGGGAGACTTACCATATAAATGAAGCAGAGACTGGCCAAGCCCAGCCTCATGTACATGACACAGCCCCTGTCTGGGGCTCAAAGCCCAAGACTTCACGCTCTAGTTTTGAAGCCTGACGACTTGAAGACTTTCCTGGAAGTGGTGCCCCATTAGAGCCCCGGCATCCAGGCTCTCCACACTTCAGGACCCTCCCAGGATCCTTACTTGACCTCCTGAAATGCAAAGAGCACAATTCTCTCTCTCTCTCCCTCACACACACACACACACAGTAACCCACCTGCTCTGTTCACACACTCAAAGTGCTGCTACCCACTGTCAGTTTCCTCAATCACAACCACTTAGAAGGCAGTTCACCACATGCCTATTCCACTCCCAGTGATGGTCAGTTGTCATGAAAAAGTGGATGAATCCTTTATAGGCTGGGGGAAGGTGTGTGTGAATGGAGAAATCCAAGATAATCGTTCACAAGCTGCCTGGCTGCTAAATGCCCTGTCACAGACTCTTGGGACTCCATGGCTATCAGTGGCAGTTGGAGACTTACCTTTCCAGCAAAAGGAGGACACTTCTACTACTTACCTCACCTGTGGGGAGGGAAAAGCTAGTGAAAGAAAGCAGAAATATCCCTAACAAGCTCATCACCTGTTGAGTTGAATAAACTATGTTTCCCCAATTTCTTTTGTAGCACAATCTTCAATAGCCCCTGGCACAGCTATCGACAATTAACACTGACTATGCATTTAGTCCCCACTATGTGCCAGGCAACGTACAGGCTACGTGCTTTACAAACATCCCATGTGATCCTGACAACAAGCCTAGGATGTAGGTGCTGGTCCGTTATTGTACCCATTTTACAGTGGAGGAAAATGAGGCAAAAGGAACTAAAGTGCCTTGCCCAGGGTCACAAGCTAGCAAGCATTTGATTCCCCCCAATCAATATGTTGCACCACCTAGCTCCCCCAACCATGTGCCAGACAATGAGCTAAATTATGAGATTACAAAGTAGAAAAGGAAACCACCCCCGCCCTTCAGCAGCTTACACTGTAACTGAGGGAGACAACATGTGCGTATTTACAAGTTTAACAGGTACTGGCCAAGCCCTGCCTTTCTGCCTTTATGAACGTGCTCACAGTATTCTCCCTGATCCAGCACACAACCCCTGTCTAGGGCTCCAGCTCCAAACAGAGATTTCAAGCTACTGTTACCCTAACTTCAGCAGGCAATACTGGACACGAGCTTTTTCACTGTCATTCCATGAGCATTTTCTGAGGAGGCAGAACTGAATTGTCATTTTGGAGACACCGTTAGCTTTAATGGCCCAAGAGAGGCAGCGAAAAACGATTAAGATGTTATTGCCGAAGAGAACTGGGTTCAGCCTTTTATGTTACAAAGAAACACAAAGAGAATTCTTGAGAAAAGACTTTAATTGGGATCCCAAGAGAAAGGAATGCTGGGATTATGTGTCCAGAATTGACAGGTCTGAAGTTGGGATGATGGTTAAAATGACTTTGGCTATATTTCTCACAGCTGATATGCTGTAAATTACGGTTTTTACCTATGTTTTACTCCTTGACACACTCTTAGGAAGAGGTAAAAAAACAACAACAACAAAGACCTCGGTGTTTATTTAAGCCTAGTCAATCAGCAGGCTTGGGCAAACCTTTATGGGAAAAGATCTTTCCCACATCTAGTAAGTAAGACTATTTTATTTATGGTAAGTATGGTTAGGGATGCAGAGCTAAATATTTAATTGATGAGGAAGACGATGCAATTTTAGTAATTAATTTGAAATCACAGGAACATAGCTCTTTGTTACTTTAAAACTTGCGCTGAGAATAAACGAAGAAAATAAGCTCGTAACAGGGATGGGGAGAATGATCACCTCAGGTACTCAGTGATGCTCTGGTAAAGGTTTAACAACCTGCTCTCCAGGTGCCCAAGAACGTGAGCACGACACACTCTGAGGTTGCATCTGTCCTGATTAGCAGTTGGCCTTGCACTCTTGAGTCTATACCACCAGCAAAACCACAAACCAGGCCCGGATCAGTGGTATTTCCTCGTGCCCGGGGCAGATGCTCACACTGAACGGTGACAGGCAGGTCACTGAGCAGGTGCCTGCAGCACACCTGCTGTATGTGTCAGCACATACACCAGCACGTCCCCAGCCCCTCTCCTGCCCTTTCCCCTAACGCATGCCCTTCTCCCCAGCCCGGCAGAGCCCAGGGGCACCAGCTCAGCAGGCTGGTTCACCCTCAAAACGCCTTCGGGTGTTTCCACTTCCTGAACGAGCCCATGCGGCCATAAGGAGCCCCGCCTTTAAGCAAAGGAAGCTAAGCCTGACAAGAAAAGAGGCCACAGGGGCCTGGGGACAACTGGCACTGCAGAGCCTTCACCAGCTCTGCTTCCACCCCACAGAGCTCTGGCAAAACCGATCACCACCGCGACTCCCGCAGCATTTTGCAATTTCCTCACCATCCGCTTTTCTGGGGCACTCCCTTGCAGTCCAGGGCTACCTTTCTCTCAAGGCTACAGATTATGAAAGAAGAGCACCTTCCCCACCGCGTGGCCGGGCACTGCCTTCTCCTTCCAGCCGGCTGAGCTTCTCCTGCCCCGGGGCGTTTGCGGCCTAGCTCCGTAGGCCCCAGCGCCGCGTCTGCAAGGACAGAGGCTGGGAGTGGACAGTCCGCTGCCCAGAGGGCAGCCTGCCGGCTGCCTGCTTCCCAGGGGCCGCTGTCAGGAGGCTTTCCGGGCCGCGCCGGGGAAGGGCAAAGGGCAGGGCTGGCGCCGGAGCCTCGGGCCCTCGGCTGGGGACGCAGCTCCCGGAGCGGGGGCGGGGGGCGGCCTCCCCATCCTCCCGCGGCTGAAGGCTGAGGCCACACTCCACCCCTCCCCCTCCCCGCAGCTGCTCCTCCTTCCCTTCCAGCTCAGAGGCAGCCGCGGGGAGCGCTTTACCTTTCCGGCCACCAGGTTCCTACCCTAGGCCCAGAGCCTAATGCGGAAGGAGGCCTGGGAGACGCACAGGAAACGGATGCGACCCCAGCCGGAAAGTGGGCGGTGGGCGGCGGAAGCGGCGCCCGACCGGAAGCGGGCAGCGGCAGGCAGGGACTGGAAACAGATATGGCCGCCCCGTACAGGAAACCGGAAGTGTGGCGGCTGGGGCCGGTGTTCGGGGGCGGGGCCAGGGTCCTCAGCCAGGTGAGAAGCAGTCCTAGCTTTGGGGAGTTTGGGGTTGAGGGGCCGGACCTTGCTCTTCCTAGGGTAAGATTGGCAGGCCCCTCCCCCTCACTTACAGGCAGGCTCCTGCAGCTCTGGGAAGATACTCTGAAGGGAATTGAGGAAACAGTCCTAAAGCCTGAGGGTTGAGTAGGAAGAGGTGTATCCCCCTTCTCCTGCTACAGGAATTTTGAATTGTCCTGCCTTTATTTACACCTAGGTGCGCAGCTAGATGGAGCTGCAGTGGACAAATTCATCTTCCTGAGTCCAAATCTGGCCTCTGACATTTACTGTTTTTGTGAATTTGTATAACTCACTTAACCGTGTTTGCCTCAGTTTCCTCACCTGTAAAATGGAGCAAAATTTTCCAGTATCTCTGCCAAGAAAATCTCAAATGGGGTTAGCGAGAGTGACTGAAAACGACTAAACCATAAAAACAGCAACCTTCATTTATATTTGATAGTCCTTCGTGAGGAATAATTTGCAGTGAAGTTTCCCCATTCAGAAACACCAAATCTAGAATGGCTTCAGCATCCACTAGGCCTTAGTTTAGAGGTCACCTGACCTTTCAGGAATCTGGGACTTAGAGCAATGGAGATACTCTCCAGGCCACCTCAGCACAAGATATGCCAAATAAGGACAGAAGTGCTTTCTCAAATGTACTTTGGGTGCTCTGCTGTTTCCTTGTTCCCGTACTTGAGGTAGATTGCTGTGCTTAGATTATGCACCTGACTTCCAGCCAATGGAAGAAAAGGGCCACGAGGGGGGTGGGGGAGAATTCCGTGTTAGGGCTTTATAACTTTGCCATTTCCTTTTGTAAATTGCTTCTCCTCCCTGACCATTTGTCAGGAGGGTGGCCCTTTCTTGAGATCATATTAAACCATTCTTTTCTGCTTCCTACCTTGAGAAACCTCTGGGTATTATTTGGGTAAGGATCTCTGTTGCACACAGTTTTTGGGGTGCACACACTTCCCTGCAGGAAAAAAGGAGGGGGGTTTCTGGTATGTCCTGAGGACCCCTTCTGTTAAATGGAGTTCAGTGTTCAGTTGTTACATAATCAAGCCTGTCCTTGGACATGCAGAGTTTTGTGTGTGTGTATGGGGAGGGGGTTTATGGTAACTTCAGAGGTAGATATGAAAGATGCTGCCTTGAAAGTTTTTGTTTTTTGGAAGGCACCTTAGAGTACATCTATAGATGAGGAAATTGAGACAAGCCATACAGTGCCTTGTTCAGTACCACATAAGGAGTAAGCATCCCACCTCTTTACCATGTCAGCTGCTTCTCAATAACTGGGTGACCTTAAATGTCACTTCAACTCACTGGCATCAGTTTCTTCCTGTTTTTTTTAAAGTATTACATATTTTTGCATACTTTTCCCAAGTTTTTGCATTATATGACTAATATGTAAATACATTTTGCATGATTTCACACATATAATCGATATCATATTGCTTGTCTTCTTGGTGAGTAATGGAGGGGTGGGAGGAATGAATTTGGAATTTAAAATTTAAAAAGAATATTAAAAATAAATAATACATGCTTATATATTACAATGTAATACATTATTATGTATATGAACTCAGGAAGACCTAGCTTTCTGACTCTGGGTGTCACTTAACCCTATTTGCCTCAGTTTCCTCATCTATAAAATGAAGGAAATGGCAAACTACTCCAGTATCTTTGCCAAGAAAACTCCAAAAGTGGTTACAAAGATTCAAAAACTGAAAAATGACTAAACAGCAACAAAGAACAAAATAGTAAGACTAGTTCACTACTCCACCAAGGAATGCATTAGTTTATTTTTTCTTCATCCCCTCCCACATTTGTCATTTCTGATAGGTATGAGGTAGGACTTTAGAGTTGTTTTAATTTGCATTTCTCTAGTAGTGGTTTATAGTATTTTTCCATATGGCTATAGATAGCTTTGATTTCTCCTTCTAAAAATTGCCAGTTTATACTTTGACCATTTATCAATTGAGGAATGACACATTTTTCTAAATTTGATTCAGTACTATATTCAGCATACATTTGAGAAATAAGTCATTTATTAGCTATATTTTTTTACATTAGTTCATTGTCTATAGTACCTTTTTTTTGCATAATGTTGTTTCCCTGATTTTCTCTTTTAATTAGGTCTGTTTTTGTTTTTCCTTTGTCTGAGATCATGATGTGTACCTCTGCCTTTTTTGCTTCAGCTGAAGCATAATAGTCTGCTCCAGCCCCATATTTTAATTCTGTATCTTTCGGTTTCAAGTATATTTCTTGTAAACAATATGTGGTTGAATTCTGATTTCTAATCTATTCTGCTCTCTACTTCCATTTTATGAATCAGCTTATATCGAATTCACATTCCTCCCCCTCCTTCTCCTCCTCCTCCTTCTTCTTCTTCTTCTCTCTCTCTCTCTCTCTCTGTCTCTCTCTGTCTCTCTCTCTCTCTCTCTCTCTCTCTTTCTCTCTCTCTCTCTCTCTCTCTCTCTCTCTCTCTCTCTCCTTCCTTAATCCACCCTCCCATTGGTCATCTCCCCTTTATTTTATCTCCTTCTCTTCATGTTTCCCTACAAGAAATTATATTCTGTACACAACACTGTGTGTTTATATACGATACATATATTCTTCCCTCTTTGAACCAATTCTGGTGGGTTCAAGCATTATCCACTACCCTCCCCTCATTTTCCTTTCCATTGTAAAAGCTCTTTCTTTTTTACTTCTTTTATATTAGAAACACTTTCCCCATTCTACCTTCCCCCTTCTCCCAGTGCATTCCTCTTTCTAATTCCTTCATGTTTTTGGAGATCATTCCAACATAATTGACTCACACCCATATCCTCTGTCTCTGTAAACTCCTTTTAACTGCCATAATAATAATAAAGTTCTTAGGAGTTACATTTATCATCTTCTGTATAGGAATATAAACAGTTTAAATGTATTGAGTACCTTATGATTACTCTTTCATGTTTATCTTTATATGCTTCTTTTGAGTTTTCTGTTTGAATATCAGATTTTCTGTTCAGCTCTGATCTTATCAGGAATGTTTGAAAGTCCTCCATTTGATTAAATATCCATTTTTCTCCTGAAGGATTACACCCAATTTCGATGGGTATTTGATTCTTGGTTGTAATCTTAGCTCATTTGCTTTCCATTATATCATATTCCATGTATGATTTGGGGTCCCAGGACTTTTACAGTGCCACTGAGCTCGTACTCCTACTAGGAACTTATCCTATTTGTTGGTAAAACTTTGATGTGGGCACTTTTGTTTAATATGTTTTACTCCAGATTAGGGAGTTAGGAATACATTAGAAAGCTCTTGGGGATCACTGCCCCTGATGTCCTCAAGTACCATTTACAAGTCCTTTTAGATCTTTAGGAAAGCAAGAATGATGCCTTTGGGTTTAACTGGGTTGTGTTCAAAAGCCTTGTTTTATTTGTGTAATAGCCATATGAGAAAGATGGAACACTATTCCCATGCCACAAAAGTGAACTTTATTGAATCAGACTATTCTTGACTCCAGGCCATTTTCCTCTCTATTACTTATTAATAGTGTTTTTATAATCATGGTAGATGCATGGTGCTAAAAGGTATAATTTTGTATTATTTAAACTGGTATTCTTAAGTTTTCATGGGGGAAAGACTGGTATTCACAGGTTTTTCCAAGCAGACTACATTTCAGTCTTACAACTGATAGAGATAGTGAGGATATAAAATCATGGGATTAAAGTTCTAAAGTTAATTGCAAAAAAAATCTGCTTTGGAACAAGATAGAACTTAAAAGATTCTCAGTGTTTCCCATACATGTTTTAAGATCATGTAAGATTTGCTGATGCAACTAAAGGGATCACTGCTTAATTATCTCATCTGATAATGTGTCCAATGAGTTAATGTAAAGTGCTGTGCACATTTTCAATTACCATATAAATGTTGGTTACATAAAAATAAATAAGGCATAAGATAGGAAGACATTTTCACATTGGTATTTGCCAATATCATTCAGTGTGTCCTGTACAAAGTCTAAATAGGAGACATTGAAATATTCTGGATGGTCCTGCTTAGTACTTACAGTGATCACAAGATATTCATTTCTGCAAAGCCTAGCTTTTCAATACCCATATTCTCCAAACAACACTCTAAGTTGTGGAATATCATGATGGTTGTGCATAGTAAGTAGACCGAAGCCCTGTGTGTGTGTGTTTGTGTTTATAGTTGTTTTGACCAAAATCTACCTTCTTACCTTCCCACCCCAACCTTACCCCACCCCAAAATGAGAACAAAAGAAAAACTGAACCCGTTACAAACATTTATAGTCAATCAAAACCTCTGTACCCCCCCCCCAAAAAAAAATTTGTCCTATTATGTACTCTGAATCCCTTACCTCGGCAACATATTTCATCATTAGTCCTTAGGACTCATGGCTGGTCATTACACTGATAAAAGTTTAGAGCAGTAGTATTCCATCTCATTTATATATAATAACTTGTTCATCAATTCCCCAATTTATGGGCACCCCCTCAGATTCCCATTGTTACCTCAAGAACAACTATTTAAAAAACTATCCTTGATGAAACTTTGGTGCCTCTTACTTATCACTTACCTTCCTAGATTTTCACAAATCTTTATTTTTAATAGTAGATATTCAAATTTTGACAGGAATTGAAATCAAGTTCATTGACCTTTGACTTTGAAGATTCTCTTCTTTTCTTTTTTGTAAAGCAAGCTAACATTTGCCCTTCAGTCTTGAGGGGCCTCTTCCATTCTCCATGATCCTTCAAAGATCACTAATAGTGACTTAATTACCAGATTGTAGCTACCAGTTTTGAGTATCCTAGGTGTCATTCTCTAAATCCCTTGGCTTGAATTTATCCTTTTACTCTCTAGCTAGCCATTTTGGTTCTGTCATTTTCAGTCCAAAGGTCCTTTTCTTCTTGGCAGAGAAAAAGAAGAAAAAGAGAATTGTGTAGCTATGCATTTTTGCCATCATTGTTGTCCCATCTCTCCTTTGATTCTTTTTCCTCAACATATCTTTAAAATAACCCTTCTTTGTGGTCTTTTCACATAAGAACATCTGAGTTAGTACAGAAAATGCTGCCTTAAAGACCCTTTTCTAACAAGAAATCTCTTGTTGGGGGTGGCTAGGTGGTACAGTGAGTAGAGCACCAACCCTGGAGTCAGGAGGACCTGAGTTCAAATCCAGCATCAGACACTTAACACTTACTATCTGTGTGACCTTGGGCAAGTTACTTAACCCCAAATGCCCTGCCTTCCCCCTCCAAAAAGCAAAAACAAAACAAAACAAGAAATCTCTTGTTAGTAGGTTGTCACACTGGATGTCTTGAAAGATGCATAGAGAACCTTATTCAGTGATCCTTGTTCAGTAAATTCAAACACAGGGAGATCAATATTCATTACTGTCAGAGAATGACAGAATTTTAGAGCTAGAAGGGGACTTAGTGACCATTTAGTCCAACCCATGCCCCAGAAAGACTCCCCACCACAGCATACTTGGTAAATGTCATCTGACCTCTGCTCAAAGGCCAATAAATGGGTGGAAGCCAACTACTTCCCAAGGAAGCCCAATGGAGCCTTGGATAAGAGTCCTTAACTTGGGGCCAAAAAGATCTGAGTTGGAATCCTACTTTAGACCATTACTAGTTATAACCCTGGGCAATTCTCTCAACTTCCGTTTACTCATCTTTAAAATGGTGATAATAATAGTATCTGTCTCCCAAAGTTGTTAGAATCAAATAAGATAGATACCCATTCATATCTATCTATCTACATCTATATAGCTTTGCAAACCTTAAAATGTTATATAAATGCTGGGATTAGTATTATTTCACTTTTGGACAGCTCTAATTTTTAGGGAGATTATTCTTACATCATTATAAATTTGCCTCTTTGTAACTTCCCATTTTTTCTAGTTCTGCCCTCTTGGGCTACATTAAGTTACATCAAGCCTAATTCAATTTAAAAAATGAGAATGTAGGGCTCATGGGAAGGAAAAGTTATTAAGATGCTTCTATTGTTATAGTAAGAGAAAAAAATGTGTCTTCTCACATAGCCATTCACACTGGACCAAAGATAATAGTATGTTAACATCTGGTAAGCTTGTAATACTGCTTCATTAGACAGGATAAAGGGAAGGGGATGAGTTCCTGGAATTACTCAAAGTTCTATGACTTTTGTAATGGGGTAAGGGAGGTGTTAAAGGAGACATTCGGTACACATCTAAGAGGCATCACTCAGAAAGGCAAAGAAATATGACAGAAACAATAAAGTCAGTTATTCTCTTCCTCAAATCTATTTTCAGCATAGTCCTTACCACAGCTTTTATGTCTGCTCAGGTCTTACCTTCTCCGGACATTCCAGGTCTTTCCAGTGATCTTCATATGGCAAGTTCTCACAGTCCTACACTATCCTAGTTGCCCCCCTCTTCTGGATGATTTCCAGCTTATCATTGTCCTTCCTGAAATGTGACACTCACAACCAAACATTGTACAAAGATAGGGCCTGACTATGGCAGAGCACAGCAGGGACATTGTTGCCTTGTTCTTGCAAGCACTGTCTCCTCTTAATGTCATACAAGATTTTGTTAGCTTTCTTGGCTGCCATATCAACCTCCTATTGAGCTTACAATTCACTAAAACCCTCAGATCTTTTTCAGAGAAACCACTACTTAACCATGCCTATCTTATCTAATATTTAAAGGAATTGATTTCATGAACCCAAGTTCATTTATGTTTGCCTGTTATATTTCATTGTATTCCATTCAACCCAATTTTCTAGATCATCTATTTCTTTTTGGATACTCCCTGTCATCCATTATGTTAACTATCCCTCCCAGTTTTATGTCGTCTACAAATTTTGAAAGCGCATCTTCTATGCAGCTATCCAAGTCATCATTGAATATACTAAAATAAGATTTTATTTCCTGTGAATTTCTGGGTATATCAATTACTATTGTATTCTCTTTAGCTATTTCACGGTGGCTAACTTGGAAGATATACATATAGGTGGTCTTCTTCCTCCTTAATGCTTAAATTTAAATCCTTTTGATTAGATTTGAAAGACACCTGGAAAATAAAGTCTTAACAACCTTTGTTGTTGGGTGTATCCCATCTCTGATCAGAAACTGATCACCTCTAAATGTTAAGCTAATCCAGAAATTCAAACTTCATCGTGATGCCTCTTTAATAGCTTATCACATCAAGTTTTACTGTTTCCATCTGCATCTGAAAATTCAATCAGTGTTCCTGTGGGTGGTCTTCAGTTTTTGGCTTAAGACTTCATAATCATTGGCAATACTGTTGAGGTTTCTCCTGGAAGTGTCATTTGTGCCCCTGTGAATGACCAGAAGTAGGGAATTGTTTTGATAAGTCTTGGAAGATTTTTTGTTACGTCTTGAGTACATTTCTGGAAAGACAACATATTCCTCTTGTTTTTATTATCAGGATGATAAAAAACAAACCTTCTTCAGTTCCCCTGGGCAGAGAGGTACAATCAGCTACTACTGTTATTCCTCTACCCCTTCCTGGATGACTTCTCTCCTGTGTGGCTCTACTACATTATTCTTTGAACAGGCATCTCCATCCTCCTTGAACATCCAGATCCCTTTTTTCCAGGAAGAACATCTAATCTGTTTTGAAGTTCTAATTAGATAGCCATCCTTTTCCTCTGTGTAATCTTCCCAACTCTTCAGCATCCTGACATTAAGTTCCTCTTCTATCTCATAGATCCTCCTTTCACCCCCTATCCCCCATGATTGATGCTTTGCTTTTGTCTCCTTTAGGCCCCCTTCATTCTCCCTAACAACCTATAGTGTGGAGAGAAATACTTGGAGTGCCAGCACCTTCTCCTGAGGAGGGAAATCAGTCTACAATTGGAGTAAGGCAGCAAAGATTTATTAAATGCTTACTATGAATCAAACTCTGTGCTAAGTCTTAGCTGGGGATACAAATAATAGCAAAAAAATAGTCCCTGCCCTCCTGGAGATCATATTCTAATAGAGGAGACATGGAAATAACTACACACATATAGGACATATTCAGAATAAAATGTGAAGTAATCTAAAATGGGAGGTATTAGTAGCTGAGCATACCAGGAAAGGCCTCCTGCAACAAGTGGGCTTTGAATTGAGGCTTAAAGGAAGCTAGGAAAACTAAAAGGTGGAAGTGAGGGGAAAGATCATGTGAGGCTTTGAAGACACCCAGTGCAAAGGCATGGTGTGTGTTCAAGGGACTGCCAGCAGACCAGTGTAGCTGGACCACAGAATACGTAGAGGAGATTAAAATATAAGAATACAGGAAAGTAGGAAGGAGTCATTTTAGGAAGACATTTAAATGCCAAACAGAGGAGTTGACACTTGATCCTAGAAGTAACAAGTGATTAACGAGCTTATGGAATTGGGGGTGGGGAGGGACTAGACATGAGCAGATTTAGGAAAATCACCTTGGCAGCTATTTGAAGGATGGATTTGAGAGGGGAGAGACTTGAGGTAGGGAGACCTATCCAGAGGTTATTGCATAGTCAAATCATGACATGATGAAAGTCTGAATTAGGATTGAGGCTGTATGAGGGGAAAGAAGGTGATACTGTATATGAGAGATCTTGTGAAGGTGGAGATGACAATATTTGGAAATGAATTGGATATATAGAGTGAGTGAAAGTGAAGAGTTGAGGGTGGCACCAAAGTTACAGGCCTTCCTGACTAGGATGAGGGTGGTGCTATTGACAGTGATGAGGAAGTTCAGAAGGGAGAAGGATTTCAAGGAGAAACTTAAGGAATTCTGTTTTGGATTTTCTCAATTAAAGATGCCTATAGGACATGCAGTTGGAGGTGTCTAAGAAGCACACTTATAGATATTTCTAAGGAGAGAGGGAGAGGAACAGGGAGGTGAAAGGGAGGGAATGGGGAGGAGGGAGAGGGAGAGACAGACAGACAGACAAACTAGGATTGGATATAGAGATTCGAGAAACATCTGCATAGAGTCATTGAACCCATGGGAACCGATAAGATTACCAAACGAGATAATACAGAGAAAAAAAGAAGAGGAAATAGGTCATGGGGTACATTCATAGTTAGTGGGCATGACCTGGATGAAGCTCTATCAAAGGAGGCTGAGTAGTGTTCAGATAGGTAAAACCAGGACAGATTAATCTCTTAAAAATCTAAAGAAAAGACAGTATCAAGAAGAGGATGATGGACAGTGTCAAAGGCTACAGAGAAGTCAAGACAGATGAGGAATGAGAAAAGGCCATTAGCTTTAGTAATTAAGAGACCTTTGGTAACTTTGGCAGAATGATGCTGAAAGCCAGATTGTGAAGAGTTAAGAGTTGTACTCATCACTCCTCATTTCCTATATACAAGCCTTTTCAAAGGCCTTCCCCCACAGCTGGACTACATTTCATTCTCATTTCCATCAATCTTAGAAACTTTCATTTGTTTCAAATTTCAGCTCAAATGTCATAACCTAGGTAATCCTTCCCTAACTTCCCACAATTGCTGGAGCACCTCCCTCCAAATACTTTGTCTTTTGCTTATGCCAAAATGTGAAAACTGTCTCCACCAATAGGATGTACTTTCCCTGAGGGCAGGGACCAGTTCATTTTTGTCTTTGAATCCCTAGCACCTAGAGCAGTGCCTGGTATTGATAAGTACTGATGTCAACTCATGGCCTGACTAGATAATAAAGGAAATTATCTAGCACAGACCTTTGATGCTATATCATTGCCAAAAATAATATTGAATGGCATTATCTAGCATGGTTGTTTGTTGACCTCTTCAGGCCAAAATGATACCAAGAAGGATACTATTTTTAGTTTGCCACCTTGTGTCCAATTCCTAGGTTATACTCTGACTCATTCCCAACTGTACTTTAATTGGATTTTCTTCATCCTGATTAAAGGAGGCAGAATAGAGCCAAATGAAACCCAGAATTGTGATTTCATCTACATTTACCACTGGTAAAATCTCAATAATTTTATATTTATTTCATACACTTCCTTCAAAGCTAAATAAGGAGATTTGTTCTGTGAAGTTTGATTCATTCAAAAGGCCACACTTGAGGACCTAGAGGGCCACATGTGGCCTGGAGGCTGCAGGTTCCCCACCCTGCCCTAGGATGTCCTCCCTCCCCATCTTAACCAAAAAAGTCAGCTCTTTGAGGTCAGCCTCCAATTTCTCTTTGCCATTAGATTTCCAACATACTTCACTGATGAATTTCTGTTGATTGACTGAATTTTTACCTCTTCTTTAAAATCTAAGTCAGGAATTATCTCTTGCAGGAAAATCTTCCGTGATTCTCACCTTCCTTCATATCCCATAGGTTACTAACAACTTTATATCTGACACATGGTGAGTTTTTTCCATACTTTTCTACTAGTTATCTAGATATTTACTCTACTAGATAACCATCAGTCACCTGAAGGCAGGTACTGCATCTTTTCAAAATAATCTATCTTGTCCAACATGTAGCACAGAAAATAATATGAGCTATGGAAAATATATTCAAGAAACTTTAGAACTAGGTAGGATTGGGAACAATCAAGTGAAGCAATGGGGGAAAATTAATAGAGATACAGAGCCATGAATAGGCTGCATCTCACTGACAATGAATAAAGTTACAGAAGCAACACAAGAAAAAGATATTGTCAAAGAAATCTGTAAACAGAAAAGGAGGTAGGCCAATTGATAGGGATGACCAGTAGATTGTCCCGTTTGTGTATTCTTCTGGTACCCATGCAATGTCAAGATTTGGAAGACAGCCCCTACTGGGTAAAGCCTCCAGAGGAGATTTGTGAGAGACCCTGGACAAGAATGGGAAAGTCTAGACAGGGCTCACTCTGCACTGCTGGAGAAGTATTCACACTGATGAGATCATAGATCAACAAAGAATGTGCCCTCAGTTGTGGAGATATGTGGAAAGAAAGAGCACAGTCCTTGCCCCAGGGGAACTTAAATTGGGAGGATGAAACACATACATGGAAGAATTGATGATGGTAGTGGTGGTAGTAGCAGGGATAGAAGTGAACGAAAGCTCTATGAAGGTTACACGCAGATGAATTTTGAAGGAAAGTAATGGTCTTGAAGGATAGAAATGAGGAGAGAGTACTTCCCAGGCAAGGGGAAAAGCTTACATAAATGCTTAGAGGAAGAAAACTGAATGCTTGAGTACGGGGAATAGCTTGTTGTCCCTAGTTTGGCTTGAATGTAGAATCTAGGGAAAAGGAGAAATGTGAAACAAGTCTAAAAAAGTAGATTGGGGCCGTATTGCAGAAGGCTTTAAATATTAAGGAGAGGTATTTGTATTTGATCCTACAGGCATCGAGGTATTTACATCAGAAGAATGATAGACTTGTGCCTTGAGAAGAAATAGGGAAGTGTAGAAAAGAAGGGTGGATGGTGGAGGAAGGGAGGGGAGAGGAGAGATGATTATTCCATGATAGATGTAACTATATCCAATTTATTCCTTTTGAATAAGGCTTTAGTAGTATTCCATTGTTAATCACAGTAATTCCCATGAAGTTACATTTATCTCCTTGAATTAGGATCTCTAGTATACATTGTTTATCATTTATACTCTGAATTTATCTAGCAAAATCTGAGACTATGAGCCCTATACTATTAGGTATATATTATCTCCCGTGAATAGCGGCTCCTCTTCCTCCCATGCCATACTAGTGCTTACTCTAGTGTCTGGCTTGGTAGAAGTACATGGGTGTTTTTTTTAAAGCAATTGGGGTTAACTAACTTGCTCAAGGTTACACAGCCAGGTGTTTCTGGGTGGGTGCTAAGTGTCTGAGCCCGGATTTGATCCCCAGGTCATCCTGACACTGGGGCCAGTGCTGTTACTTGCTGTGCTACCTTGCTGCCCCAGGTGGTTTTCTTTTATATTTTCAATTTAAAGTCTTCATGATCAGATTTGCAAGTTTTTAGGGCAAATGTATTTTACTAGCTCTTATCAGGTTTTGTCTATTCCAGGCTAGCTCATAATTCTTGTATCCTAAACCATGACCCCAAATCCCCCATCCATGTTTCACAAGCTATCCGCTTAATGTTTTATTCCATTATCCAGCTATTCAACTATTCCTCAAGAAAGGGCTTCTGTTTCTTGCCTAGGACTTCATCTCTAGCAGTGCTTCCTAGTAATATCATTTGTCCCAGTGTGTGTTGAACTAAAAATGAATAGTAGGCGTTAGTCTTGGCAAATCTCTCATCAGATTCCAAATGTGCCTTTGTCATAAAGACCAAACACCACCTTATTTGTGCCACGTTAACATGGTTGCCTCAGGAGGTTTCACCATGGAGTGCTAGCTATAAGAAATAACCTCTTCTTCCTATAAGACCAGTCCTTATGACCTCTCTCCTGGTGGCACATTTAATAAATGTTCATCATTATTCCTTGAGCATGAGGAATTGCTTTCTCTAACTCACTACAGGCATAACCATGTATCTATTAATTTGTTCCCAAGGTTTATTGGTGCTACTCTTTTGGGACATGAATCACGATACCTATTTGCCTCTATTTCTCCTTTGAAGCTTTTCCATTTTTTTAGCAGGAAGTATTTTATTTTCCCTGATAACATAAAGAACAAAGAGGTGTTCCTAGAACCATTTTACCTTTAACGGGGAAACTAAACCTGCATTTTGTTTATTCTTAGTCATTAAGTGGTTCCAATAGAAAGGAAAGCAATTCACCATAAAATTGTCCTTGTACTCATTGTTGCTTCATATCCTTCACTTCAGGTTCAATATATTCTGCTATGTCTACTTTTTTCTGATTTTTCTTTTGCTATTGATTCGGATAATTTATGTGTGTTCAATGTAGAATTTGTATTTGGTGGGAAGGGTATAAAGCTTGGGGTCCTAATTTTCCCATTGAGAAAGTAGTGACTAAAAATTTAGCATGAACTTGAAAATCACATCCCCTAGTAGCCTCTCTCCCAGTAGAATATAAGCTTCTTTAGGGCAGGAAGGGTCTGACTATGTCTTTGGCCAGTAGCATGCACTTAATAAATGAACACCTGAACAATTTAAGAGGGCTTATTAAATGTTTACTGAGTAGAATTAAACAGCTTTCTCAAACTTCCTGGGCAGGCCCTACAAGAGACCAAGATCCCATTAGTAATTTTCTTTTCCTCCCCCTCCCCCATGAAAAAAATGTTTCGAAACATTTTTTAAAAAGGTTTTACTTTCTGGGTGGCTAGGTGGCACAGTGAATAGAGCATTGGCCCTGGAGCCAGGAGGTCCTGAGTTCAAATCCAGCCTCAGACACTTAACAAAAAGCTAGCTGAGTGACCTTGGGCAAGTCACTTAAAACTGATTGCCCTCCAAAAAGCAAAAAAAAAGGTTTTACTTTGGTATCTCTTTTTTGATCAGTTTTTTTTTTGTTGTTGTTTTGTTTTTGGTGCTTAGAACAGTATCTGAAATTGTGTTTTCCATTTTCTTCACATTGGTACAGTGATATGTCCATGCTTGAAGGAGAAGTACCTAGACATGGCTGTGGACAATTAGGTTTTTTTCCTTAATATCTTAAAAGTGAAGAGAGAATTCTTTTAGAGAATGACTGTGATAATTGTTATGAGCCCAAATATGACCCCACTGAGGAGACTCCACACCCCCATCACACTGTTGTATATTGAAAACTATTTTATCTACCTCCAGAAAGGCTATTCTCTTTCCCTCAAGTAAACCATCGATGTGGTAAACATAAGATGGTAAAAATTCTGATCTATAATGAAGCAATCCGATGGCCATTATTGTTCTTCCATAAAGATGAACATTGTCAATGAAGAAGAACCTGATGGGGATGACAAAATTTGATCATAACAGTGGCATCATCCACCAGAGGTAGTAGATATGATGAGGGTACCTTCTTGGAAAACTCAGGTAATGTATTTTATTTTTCCAAATACATGTAAAGACAATTTTTAACATTCATTTACAAAAATTGAGTTCCAAATTATCCACCTCCCTCACCATCCCCTCCCTAAGATGGTAAACAATTTAATGTAGGTTATGTATATTCAATCATGTAATATTTCTGTATTAGTCATGTTGTGAAAGAAGAAGCAGGCCAAAAGAAAAGAACCACAAAAAATAAAGTTAAAAACGTATGCTTCAATCTGCATTCAGACTCCATCAGGTCTTTCTCTGGATGGGGATAGTGTTTTCCAACATGAGTCCTTTGGAATGATTTTGGATCATTCTATTGCTGAGAAGAGCCAAGTTATTTATAATTGATCATCACACAATGTTGCTGGTACTGTGTACACTGTTCTTCTGGTTCTGCTCACTTCACTTTGCATCAGTTCATGTAATCCTTTCCAGGATTTTTTGAAATCCACCTGTCCTCATTCCTCTTTTTTTTTGCTTATTGTCTTCTTTTTAAAAAGTAATTAATTTTTAGTTTTCAACATCCACTTTTATAAGATTTTGAGTTCTAAATTCCTCCTCCTCCCCTCTTTCCCTCCCCAAGAGGGCGTACAATCTGATATATGTTATACATATACAATCATATTTAAACATTTCTACATTAGTCATGTTGTGAAAGAAGAATCAGAACAAAATTACGAGAAAGAAAAAATAAATAAACTAGTATGCTTCAATCTGCATTCAGACTCCATAGTTCTTTCTCTGAATGGGGATAGCATTTTCCATCATAAGACTTTTCAAATTGTTTTAGATCGTTGCATTGCTGAGAAGAGCCAAGTCTATCAAAGCTGGTCATCACACAATGCTGCTGTTACTGTGTACCATGTTCTCCTGGTTCCACTCACTTTACTCAGCATCAGTTCATCTAAGACTTTCCAGGTTTTTCTGAAGTCCACCTGCTCATCATTTCTTATAGCACAATAGTATTCCATTACACTCATGTACCACAACTTATTTAGCTATTCCCCAATTGATAGGTATTCCCTCAGTTTCCAATTCTTGGCCCCACAAAAAGAGCTACTGTAATTATTTTTGTGCATGGGGTTCCTTTTCCCTTTTTTATGATCTCTTTGGGATACAGACCTAGTAGCGATATTGCTGGATCAATGGGTATGCACAGTTTTATAACCCTTTGGACACAGTTCCAAATTGTTCTCCAGGATGGTTGGATCAGTTCACAACTCCACCAACAGTGCATTAGTGTCTCAATTTTTCCATATCCTCTCCAGAATTTATCATTTTCATTTTCTGTCATATTAGCCAATCTGATAGGTATAAGGTGGTACCTTAGAGTTATCTTAATTTGCATTTCTCTAATCAGTAGTGATGTAGAGCATTTCCTCATATGCTTAAAGAAATCAAAGGTATCTGTATCTGAAAACTGCCTGTTCATATCCTTTGACCATTTATCAATTGGAGAATGGCTTGTATTCTTAAAAATTTGACTCAGTTCTCTATATATTTGAGAAATGAGGCCTTTAACAGAGAAACTTGATGTACAAATTGTTTCCCAGCTTCCTGCTTTCCTTCTAATCTTTGTTGCATTGATTTTGTTTGTGTAAAACCTTTTAAATTTAATAGAATCAAAATTACCCACTTTACATCTTGTAGTTCTCTCTTGTTTGGTCATAAATTCCTCCCTTCTCCATAGAGGTGACAGGTAAACTATTCCTTGCTCTCCTGATTTGCTTATGGTTTCACCCTTTACCTCTAAATCATGTACACATTTTGACGTTATCTTGGTATACCATGCAAGATGTTGATCTATACCTAATTTCTGCTGTAATATAACTTTTTAATATGCTGTGTGTGCTACTTTTTTCTGTGGAAATTTTAAGACTTTATTAATTTGGCATTTTTTTACTGTTAAGTTTAAACTTTTGGTAGTGTAAACCCTTTAATTCTACACTTTTTTTGCCTTTTTGGAGGCAATTGGGGTTAAGTAACTTGCCCAAAGTTACACGGCTAGTTTTTTTTTTGTGTGGTTGTTAAGTGTGTGAAGCTGGAACCGAGCTCAGGTCCTCCTGACTACGGGGCTGGCGCTTTACTCACTGTGCCACCTAGCCACCCCCCTAATTCTACACTTTCAACCAGAGCCCATCTTCAGCTAAGTTAGCTAAGTTTTTTTGTTTTGAGTTTTTGCAGGACAAACTCCAGATTATTGGATTTGATCATGCCTTTCTGTGCTAAAAATTAGAGGCAGAGAGATCCCTGGACGACCATGTGGAGGTGGCTTGCAGAGGCCTGGACAATGACAACACAGGGGCCATGCACAGAGGTCTGGATGCAGAGGCCCAGATGATGCCTGGTCAATGTGGCAGCAAGTTGATACACCAACCTCAAGGACCATTGCCAGGCCTATCACTACAGGGCTGGGATCTGTCAGAGCTGGGTAAGAGTCAAATGCAGAGCCCCTGGAAGTGTCAGCAGCTACTCTTGGGACTACCAACCCACAGCCTGGAAATGTAAAAATGTAAAAAGCCCCTATCTGAACTTCCAGGGACCAGGATAGCAGAGTGAACCCTGGCTATTCTCTACTTTGATCCTGTCCCTTTTCTTTTCTTTTTTTCTTTTGCCTTTTGGAGGTTAATTGGGGTTAAGTAACTTGCCCACGGTTACATGGCTAGGTTTTTACATGGGAGTTAAGTGTCTGAGGTCAGAACTGAACTTGGGTCCTCCTAACTCCAGGGCCGGCGCTTTACTCATTGTGCCACCTAGCTGCCCCCTATCCTGTCCCTTTTCAAAAGTGGGTGCTTCCAACTTCCCTCCCCTCCCCAGCCTGCCCTCCCTTCTGTCATCCCCCCTCTCATCCCCTTCACCCCTACTCTCCTGTAGGGTGAGATACCCTATTTAGTGAGTATTTCATTCCCTCCCCAAGCCAAATTCAATGAGAATAAGGTTGACCCATTCCCTTTTGCCTTCCTGTTCTTCCCCTCCATTGTAACAACTTTCCCTTGCCTCTTTTATATGAGATAATTTACCCCATTCTGTCTTTCCCTATGTCCTCTCATTATATTCCTCTCTCACCTCTTAATTTCACCTTTTAAGTATTATCCCTTCCTATTCAACTGGTCCTGTACCCTCTGTCTATGTATACCTGTACACATATATACACACACTCACATATGTATTCATATGCCCATATATCCTCCTATATAGACATATGCATGTGTATATAGACATATGTATGTATGTATACATGTATATATATATGTATACATGCATTTCTATTCCCTTCAACTATTCTCATACTGAAAAAAGATTCATAAGTTACAATTATCGTTTTTCCATGTAGGAATGTTAATAATTCAACTTTGATAAGTTCCTTATGATTTCTTTTCCCTGTTTACCTTCTAATGCTTCTCTTGCTTCTTGTATCTAAATGTCAAATTTTCTATTCAACTCTGGTTTTTTCATCAAGGATGCTTGAAAGTCCTCTATTGCACTGAATGACCATGTTTTCCCCTGAAACATGATATTCAGTTTTTCTGGGTAGGTGATTCTTGGTTTTAATCCCAGCTCCTTTGACCTCCAGAATATCATATTCCAAGCACTTCAGTCCCTCACTTTAGAAGCTGCCAGATCCTGTGTTATCCTAATTGTGTTTCTACAGTATTCAAATTCTTTCCTCCTGGCTGCTTGTAATATTTTCTCCTTGATCCAGGAATTCTGGACCTGGCTATAATATTCCTAGGAATTTTCTTTTTGGGATCTTTTTCAGGAGGTGATTGGTTGATTCTTTCAACCTCTATTTTGCCCTCTGGTTCTAAAGTATCAGGGCAATTTTCCTTGAGAATTTCTTGAAGGATGATTTCTAGGTTCTTTTTTTTATCATGGCTTTCAGGTAGTCCAATAAATTTTAAATTATCTATCCTGAATCTATTTTCCAGGTCAGTGGTTTTCCCAATGAGATAATTTCACATTGCCTTCTATTTATTCATTTGTTTGGATCTGTTTAATAGTATCTTGATTTCTCATAAAGTCACTACCTTCCATTTGCTCCAATCTAATTCTGAAGGAATGATTCTCTTTAGTGAGTTTTTGAGATTCTTTTTCCATCTGGCAAATTTGGCTTTTTAAGGCATTCTTCTCCTCATTGCCTTTTTGAGCCTCTTTTGCCATTTGAGTTAGTCTATTTTTAAGGTGTTATTTTCTTCAGTCAGGTTGTTGACTCTGATTTCATAATTTTCTTGCATTGTTCTCATTTCTCATTGCAATTTTTTGTCCACTTCTCTTATTTGCTTCTTAAGGTCCTCTATGTCCTGTAACCAGCTTATATTTTTCTTGGCAGCTTTTGGTACAGGGGTTCTGACTTCACTGTCTTTCTCATGTTCCAGGTTTTGAACCTTTTTGTCCCCAAAATAGGAGTGTAAAGTTGGATTACTCTGCTTGCTTTGCTTCCTTTGCCTGCTCATTTTGCCACTCAATTACTTGACTTTTGAGCTTTTTGCCACAGTAGGACTCTGTTACCAGACAGGGGAGCTTTTTCCCAATGGATGGGGTTTTCTCAGTTCCTGAAGGTATTAGTTGGGTACCCTCTCTGAAGCCTCCAGACTTCTCTGGCTAGCTGGTTGCATACCCCAGGACCTCCACCATAGACAGCAATCCAGATCCAAGCAGGTTAAAGCAAGAGCTATTACCCCTCAGACTGGTTGCTTGGTTCCCCCAACAATCTGCAAGCCAGGAGCTGAAGCTGCCATGTGGCTGTGGCTGCATGGATGCAATGCCTCAGTGGCTTCTTGCTCCAGGGACAAAGGCCAACAGCACTCCTAAACTACCGGATCCCAAAGTCCACACTACACTGACCTCTCACTTTGTCTTTAGCCTCTATGTGTTGATAATTCTGAAAACAACCACAGCTGCTGGTGACCTGAAGTCCTTCCAGCTAGCTGCTGGCCAGGCCATCCCGAGGCTAAAACTTCCATCTTGCATCAGCTCCCAGAGCACTGTGCTGGCCACTTCCTGCTGGCCTGCTAGGCTGTCCTAAGCAGGAGGTTAATTTCGCTGTGTCATTTTGTGGGTTCTGTAGCTCCAAAATTTGTTCAGAGTCACTTTTTACATGAATTGGAGGAGGTGGGAGCGGGAATCCCATGGAAGTCCTGTTTCTACTCCACCATCTTGACTCCCAATAATATGCTTTCTACAACAGGAGTGGGTAACCTTCACCTTCTAGGCCACATGTGGCTCTCTAGGTCCTCCAGTGCAACCGTGCACTTGACTGAATCCAAATGTCACAGAACAAATCCTTTTATTAAGCTGCAGGTTCCCCATCCCTGTTCTAAAGTATTTAAAAATAAGCCTTCATATTAATAATACCTGCCATTTATGCAGTGTTTTCTTTTGAAAAGTATTTTAGTACATTTTCTTATTTGAACAACAATTCTGTGAGGTAGGCAGTACCCTGCTTATTCTCACTTTACAGAAGCTGTGGCTCAGAGTGATTTGCTTACTGTCAGTCAATTAATATTAAGTGCCTACTTTGTGCCAAGTCCTGTCTTAAGCACTGGGGACACCAAAAGAAGCAAAAGACAGTCCCTGTCCTCAAAGGGTCACAATCTAAGGGTGGAGAAAACAAATATGTACAAACAAGCTATATATAGGAAAAATTGGAATTAACACAGGGAAGGCACTAGAAGGAAGAGGTGTTGGGAAAGGCTTCCTGTAGAAGGTGGGATTTTAGATGGGACTAAAAGGAAGCCAGGAAATCAGGTGGAGATGAGGAGGGAGAGCATTCCAGGCCTGGGAGACAGCCAAAGCTGAGAGGTGTATGGTCTTGTTCATCAAATAGCCAGGATGCCAAATGTCACTGGAACTAAGGCAGTAAGAACACTGGAAACCTAGGTGACTAGGTGTTGAAGAATTTTGAATGCCAAACATAAGATTTTCTATTTAATCCTGGAGGTGATAGGGAACCACTTGGAGTTTATAAGGTAGAGGGGGCTTACCACTAGCTAGGAAGTATCTGAAAACATACTTGAACCTAGGCCTTCCTGACTAGAAGTAGAGTATTATTCTCTGTATTACAAGCTATCATCAATGAAGATTTATTGTGCTCTCATTCAATGGACACTCACTTTTTTTGCCTTTTGGAGGGCAGTTGGGGTTAAGTAACTTGCCCAAGGTTACAGGGTTAGTTTTTTTGTGTGGGTGTTAAGTGTCTTGAGGACAGAACCAGACTTGGGTCCTCCTGACTCCGGGGCTGGTGCTTTACTCACTGCGCCACCTAGCTGCCCTGGACACTCACTTCTAAAGACATTAATTTAACACATTACCCCCCCTTGGGGGTCCAGATTTGTGATTTCTTCATTGTAGGAGAGCTCCCAGTATGGAAACTCCTTCTACAGATTGGCACCTAATAATAACTTACTTGTATAGAGCGCTTTAAGGTTTACCAAGATAAATACATTTCTTCATTTGATCCTTATAACAATCATGCAATTAGGTGATTTAACACATGAAGAAACTGAGGCTCAAAGAGGTTAAGGGACAAACTCAAGGTCACTCAATAAGTGTCCAACATAGTATTTGAGCTCAGGTCTTCCAGCCATTCTCTGTGCTGTTCCTGCTGCCACTCGTGTGTAACTACTGAGATCCTGAGAGTTATTTGTCCATGATCATATAGATACTGTTAGTGGCAATGAAAGACTGTGTGCTATCTATGGTCCTTAAAGGCAAGTAACTGGTCAACAAGCATTTATTAAGCACCTATTATATGTGCCAGGCCTTGAGTCAGGTGGTAGGAATCGAGAGAAAAAAAGGAAAGTCTCTGTTTAATAAACTGGAAAACAAATTATTGAGGAACAGAATTTGACACTCAATAAAAAACTGCTAGGAAAACTGGGGGGGGGGGTTCCTTTGGCTGAAGAAAGGCTTAGATCAACATCTTACATTATATTCCACAATCAACTCCAAATGGATGACTTTAATATTAAAGATCATTCTGAGAGGAGGAAGATCAAGTAAGGGGGTGGGGGGTGGGGACTGACAGAAAGGAGGGCAGATAAGCGGAGGGGGTAGACAGAAGCAAAACACTAGTGAGGAGGGAAAGGAGAGAGAGAGGACAAAGAAGAGAAAGAATAGGATTGAGGGAAACATAGAGGTAGTAATCATAACTGTAAATGTGAATGAAATGAACTCCCCCATAAAACAGAAGTGGATAGCAGAAAACCAGAATCCTACAATAAGTTGTTTACAAGAAACAGACTTAAAACAGAGAGTAAAGGTAAAGGGCTGGAGCAGAATCTATTATGGTTTAGCTGAAGGAAAAAAAAATCAGAGGTGACAATCTTGATCTCAGACAAAGTAAAATAAGAAATAAATCCTAATTAAAAGGTGATATGACAGACGTTTGGGATGATTTAGACATAAAGGGTGACACCATAAGCAAATTAGAAGAGCAAGGAATAGTCTACCTGTGAGATCTATAGGGAGGGGAAGAATTAATGACCAAACAATAGATAGAGAGCATTACAAAACATGAAATAGATTATTTTGACTATATTAAATTTAAAAAGTTTTGTAGAAAAAACCCCAATGTAGCCAAGATTAGAAGGAAAGCAGAAAACTGGGAAACAATCTTTACAGCAAATGTCTCTGATAAAGGCCTTGTTTCTCAACTATATAGAAAACTGAGCAAAATTTATAAGAATACAAACCATTTCCCAATTGATAAATGGCCAAAGGATATAAACAGGCAGTTTTCAGATGAAGAAATCAAAGCTATTTATAAGCATATGAAGAAGTGCTCCAAATCACTTTTGATTAGAGAAATGTAAATTAAAACAACTCTGAGATACCACATCACACCTATCAGATTGGCTAATATGATAGAAAAGGTAAATGATAAATGCTGAAGAGGATGTGGGAAAATCGGAACACTAATACATTGTTGGTGGAGTTGTGAATTGATTCAACCATTCTGGAGAGCAATTTGGAACTATGCCCAAGGGGCAAACTGTGTCTACCCTTTGATCCAGAAATAGTACTACTAGGTCTATATCCCAAAGAGATTGTAAAAAAGGGAAAAGGACCTACATGTGCAAAAATATTCGCAGCAACCCTTTACAAGGTGGCAAAATATTGGAAATTGAGGGGATGCCTATCAGTTGGGGAATGGCTGAACAGGCTCTGGTATATAAATGTGGTGAAATGCTATTACACAATAGGAAAGGACGAGCAGGCAGATTGCAGAGAAATCTGGAAAGACTTGTACAAACTGGTGCTGAATGAAATGAGTGGAACCAGAACACTGTGCCTTCCCCCCAATTAATAGTATTTTCTTTTTTACCAATTATATGTAAATATAGTTTTCAACATTCATTTTTATAGTATTTTGAGTTCCAAATTTTTTTTCTCCCTCCCTCCCTGCCCCCCTCTCCAAGACAGCAAGCAATCCAGCATAGGCTATACGTGTACAATCATATTAAACATATTTCCACATTAGTCATGTTGTGAAAGAAGAATCAGAACAAAAGTAAAAAAAAAAACACAAGAAAGGAAAAACAAGAGAAATTAGTGCTTCAATCTGCATTCAGACTCCACGTCATGTGGATAGTATCATGAGTCTTTTGGAATTGTCTTAGATCATTGTTTTGCTGAGAGGAGCCAAGTCTATATCAAAGTTGATTATCTCACAACGTTGCTGTTACTGTGTACAACGTTCTGCTGGTTTTGCTCACTTCACTCAGCATCAGTTCACATAAGTTTTTGCAGGTTTTTCTGAAATCTGCCTGTTCATAATTTCTTATAGCAATTACAGTTTTCAAATCTTTGCCACCACAAAAAGAGCTTCTATAAATATTTTTTAAGTAGTGGTATTGCTGGATCAAAGGGTATGCACAGTTTTATAGCCCTTTGAGCACAGGATCAGGGGAAGATTGTACAAGCCATTTTATACTGAATATCTATTTACCTCCTAAAATGCTATTCCCTTTCCCCAAATTAAACCAAATGTGTGGCAAGCATGAGATGGTAAAAAGACCGATTACCAATGAAGCAATGCAAAGCAGATATAATGTTCTTTGATCAATATTAACATTGTCCAAAGAGAGGACTGTGGTGAGGATGATGACATTGGATGGCCACAGTGAAGACCACCAGGGGTAGTGGATATGATGGGGGCACCTGTAGCTGTGTCATTTTGGTGTTCTCACAAATTCAAGAAATTTAAATTTTTAAGAGGATGTGCTGCTTTTTTCCTGTGGGAATCTCAGGACAACTTTATTAACTTGGCATTTTTTTTGCTAGGTATAAATTACTGGTAGTGTAAACCTTTAATCCAACACTATCAACAAATGCCCATCTTCACCAAAGTATTTTTCCCCAGAACAAACACATCATTGTTGGATTTGATTGTGCCTTTCTGTGCTAAACAGAGGCAGAAAAAACACCTCACCACTAAATGAAATATATTTTCATGGAAACTCACAGGATATAGGTTAAGTTTGTCCAAGACAAGGCTATTTGCCTTCTAGGCTTGCTTGCCTGCAGCTTTCCCTCACCCTTTTCTCACTCATGCCTGGAAGGGCTGGTACAAATTGTAAGAGACAAATTGTTTTGTAAAGGGAATCCAGCTTCAGAATGTTTCCCCTCTGACTAGTACCTCTTACAAGTTTTCATTCCTACTCCCACCACCAGACATCTCATGCTGGGAGTTCCTTCTGCCTCTACATCCTCTCCCTTTGGCCCATTCCTCCCAGAACTTCTGTTTTAAGGAGGACATACAGACCAGCCACATGTTCATGTACATTCCTCTTCAGGCTTTCTCTACAATGCCACAGAAAACTCTTTACTTCACTCCTGGCCTTCTCAGACTAAAATTACATAAGAGAGAGAGACCCCAGGGTCACTTATGAAGTACAGATCCATAAAATCACCTTGGATTCTAATGATCTGACAAACACTAATGGTCAACTTTTTTAATTTCTCTAAAAATCTGAAAGGGGACACAATATTAGCACTCTGGGGCCAGAGGCCTATTTGTTTGTGATTATTCAGTAGAGCTGTGTAGCATAAAGCTGCCTAAGAATTCTTTCAAAGTAAGCTAGTACAGAACATCAGCTAATTGCAATTTACTGAAAATTTACTAAGTATGAACAACAAGGAATGATATCTTCTTTCTCTCCCCACCTACTTTAATGTGAATTGACAAAAAGGGGATACTTCCACATATTGAGATATAAGACTTCCTGAAGACACCTACACACCAATCCACCTTTTATGGTCTTCTTGAGAGGTCATCATCCACAACAAAAGTACTCAAGAACATTCCATTAGGTTTTTTTTGTACTGTTTTATTCACATACTTCCCACCAGCACAACCCTCCCACCTATCATCTGGGGAAGCAACTTCTATGAAGGAGGGGCCAGCAATCATAGGGCAGGAAAGCTGGGAACCTTGAGGGAGAAACAAAAGAAGTATATTCCATGCAAGTCAAACCACCACCACTATCAACATCACCACCACGACCACCATCTCTCCTGGAATCTAACAGAGACAGGAGACAGCCCAGGATTCTGAACCCAAGATTCTTTGGGTTAGCAAAACTTGCAGTCCAAATGCCATCATCCCAGTAACCCATCCCCATAGGGGTGCTAAAATCCTGGAAACTGTTCCTACATAAGTGACAGCCATATCTACTGAAGACCCAGAAAAAAAATAGTTCCTGTCCCCAAATCACTTGGCATTGTTAAAGGCTTCAGCATTAGAAACTAATGTGATTTTTATCAGTAGGAATGACAATGAATGGACATCAACCTCATATTTTCACATTAAAGTTGTTCTAATAAGAAGCTTTATTGAAAAACAAACTACAATACAGAGTTACTCCCAGGAAGTCCATTTGTCCAGATGAGGCTGTGCCACCAGACGGCCCGCAGGCATCAGTGGGAGTGGAGTTTTATATTGGGGTAGACAAAGGGAGCTGGAGCCTCTTACAAACAGTACAAAAATAAGAGGACCTCAGGTACCTTGGAATACTCCAATCATGAGGAGGTGAGAGAAAGCTGAGGAAAGGCTGGGTGGAGGGAGCTCCTTTGGAGTGCCTTGCCCTCTAAGTGCTTAAGAAGGGCTTCCTGAAGTGAATGCAGAGTCACAGACTGCAGGACAGGATAGCCATCCATCACTTGGGCCGCATGTGTCCAAACAGCCCCCTTCTTGTTCAGAGTGAGCAGGGCCAATCAGCCAGAGGGCAATTAAGATACTTCAGAGAGCAATAAAATACTTCAGAGAAAAGATACTGAGGCTTTGGGAAGTTACACGGTGGAGAAGATGACTATCCTCCTTTAAGAACATGTGAAAATGTCATACATTTTAAAGGTGACAAAGTTACTAGAGTTGGGGAAAGAGGTATTTTCCCCCATTTATTTGTTAATGGCAAAAATACAGTACTCAAGGGGCGGCCAGGTAGCACAGCAAGTAAGAGCACTGGCTCCAGTGTCAGGATGACCTGGATCAAATCCGGGCTCAGATACTCAGCACCACACCCAGAAATAACTCGCCGTGTAACCTTGAGCAAGTTACTTAACCCTGATTGCTTTAAAAAAAAAAAGAAGAAAATACAGTACTCAGTGGCTTTCACATGGAGCTGAGGCTAAGTGAGTCCTGGGAGTATCCAAGAAGACAATGAACTCATGTTGTACTGTATCTTTTACTTTGAAAAACAAGCTAAAGACCCTTCTCATGCCCATTGGGCCAAGTGCCCACCAAGCCCCCCAACCCTTTAGTGTTGTCTTTCCCTTTCAAGATTTTAACTCCCTGCATGAAATGTTTTTAAACCGTCTTTTAAGAAATGCTGAATGTTAGGTGATAGCCAATACCAGATAGGGTTGACTATAGTCAAGACCCTGCGTTCAAGGTCACCAGGTATTCACAGCCAGAGAAGAAAAGATCATTTCACAGATAGCTCTTTCCAGCATAAGGAATCTCCATAGACAGTAAATGTTTCTAAATGCTTCTCTCTGAGAACTGGCTGAGAAAAATATCATGTAGCAGAATCTGCTAGTTCCACAAAGCTCATTTCTTTAGGTTCCTCCAAAGCCATTATATATCTATCAAGCATATCCACAAAGTGGCTACATATGATGTGTCAGTGTTACACAAAGAAATAAACTGTATGAGCCATGCACACCAAAGCAGTTTCATTCATTAAATGGTCTCTTTTATCCTTCTTATTTACTGAAAAAGAGCCCCTTGCAACATAACTCCCAGGGCTCTCAGGGCTCCTAGCCTGGGAAATCCTGCCTGAGAGATAACCTAGTTCAATCTGTTTTTCTCTGCTTTTACACACAAATGTCTTGTGTGTGCACAGCAGTCATTTCTGCATGTAACTTCCTCATCCTCCACTGACAAATGAGCCCTCCCTTGAAACAAAGAATAATAACTACACAGAACCAACTGACAAGGTGACCGACCATAGCATTCTGTGTCCTATTCTGTACCCTTAGGCCCCCAGCCCTGTACCCAGAAAGAAGGGCATTGAGGAGCCCATCTCCTTCCAAGGGCCTGTACCCAGAAAGAAGAGTGCTGAGGACCCAGCTCTTTCCAAGGGCCAAGACTGGCTGTCACGGAGGAATGCAGATCCAGAGAGGTCAAGGACTTCAGAGGCTAGCCAGTGCATTCCCTTTTAGAGATGAGGAAATGGGCACAAACAACTTGCTGAGTGTCATGTGGCCAGAGTCTAAGGCAAACTTTGAACCCAGGTTTTCCTGACTTCAAATCCAGTCCTCGATTCCCGAGGCTGCCGCTATCATTACTTCATGATAACTGCTCAGTGTTGGGATATTCTCGAGGTCAAAGGAGCTGGGATTATAACCAAGAGTCACCGATCCAGCAAAACTGAATATCATGTTTCAGGGGAAAATATGGTCATTCAGTGGAATAGACGACTTTCAAGCATTCTTGCTGAAAAAACCAGAGTTGAATAGAAAATTTGACATTCAGATACAAGAAGCAAGAGAAGCATGAGAAGGTAAACAGGGGAAAGAAATCGTATGAACTTATCAAAGTTGAACTATTTACATTCCTACGTGGAAAAATGATAATTGTGACTTATGGAACTTTTTTCAGTATGAGAATAGTTGAAGGGAACAGAAAGGTACACACACACACACATATACACACGTATATATGTATACATACATATATATCTATATAGGAGGGTATATGGGCATATGAATACATATGTGAGTATATGTATATATGTGTACAGGTATATATAGACAGAGGGTACAGGACCAGTTGAATAGGAAGGGATGATACTTAAAAGGTGAAATTAAGAGGTAAGAGAGGAATATAATGAGAGGAGATGGGGAGAGATAGAATGGGGTAAATTATCTCATATGTAAGAGGCAAGGGAAAACTGTTACAATGGAGGGGATGAACAGGAAGGCAAAAGGGAATGAGTCAACTTTAAATCTCAATGAATTTGGCTTAGGGAGGGAATGACATATACACTAAATATGGTATCTCAACCTACAGGAGAGTAGGGGGAAGGGGATAAGAGGGGGTATGATGGAATGGAGGGCAGGCTGGGGGGAGGGAAGTTGGAAGCACCAACTTTTGAAAAGGGACAGGGTCAAAGCAGAGAATAGAACTAGTGGGGGTGGGATAGAAGGGAGGGAAATATAGTCAGTTTTTCACAATATATCCACTATGAAAATGTTTTGCATAGCTACACATGTACAACCTATATTGAATTGCTTATCTTCCCAGTAAGGGTGGGTGACAAGGGAAGAAGGGAAAAGAATCTGGAATTCAAAGTTTTAAAATCAAATGTTTAAAAATTTATTATTATTATTATTACTATTATTATTATTATTTTACATGTAACTGGGAAATAAGATATACAGGCACTGGGGCATAGAGATCCACCGTGCCCTACTGGAAAGTAGGAGGGGAGATGGGGGAAGATATGAGAGAGAGCAGATTGGGGGAGGGGATATTCAATGAGATCACTGTTTTGGGGTAGTGGGTTAGGGGCAAAATGGGAAGAAAATTTATAACTCAAAATCTTGTGGAAATGAATGATGTAAACTAAAAAATAAAAAAGAGGGAAAAAAGCAATTTTCTTATCTAAATGTTATTCAGAAGCTGTTAAGTAACCTAAAGTTCTTATGAACTCTATACAATAAGATTCCTATTTCACAGATGAGAATTCTGGAGCATATATTTATGTATTTTAATTTGGATGCATGTCAAATTTATGATATTTTGGGAATTTATATTACTGAAGGTCACTAAATTATTTTTAAAGAATTCCCATATTTGAAGTTTTATTTATTTTTTTTTTTTGCAGTAAGTAATAAGGAAAGCAATTAGAATACTGGCCCAGCATATTTTAAACTGACTTGATTATAATAGGTGATTTCAAATTGCTTGTAAACTTTCTTATGAAAATGTGAATGGGTAATTGGAATATTAAGGAAAGAAAGAAATTTGTGGATATATTTCCTTTCTAAGGGCCAAGGGTATTAAAACTTAAAAATACATGGTTACATGATCAAAAGGTACATATTGTTATTTGGTACTAAGAAAGTGATTCACTCTATGTTTCCCCTCCCCCCAAAAGTTTTATTTACCTGAGTTTACTGTTCAGTAAGGGGATGGTGGTGGAATCCACATCCTAGGGATGTTTATGGGATTAATATAATTGTAAAGGTGCTTGGTACAATGCCTGGTATAAAAAAAATGTTATTTGAGTATAAACTGTGTAAGCTAAAAATTAATTTTTTTCATGTTTGTTAACCTTATGTGGAACTTTCCTTACATATGAATTTTATGCCAGTGATTATGGGATGAATGATTCTCTGTGCAAGGTGAATTGGAAATGCATTTTGTAAAATTCTTACTGAGCAAATGAGAAACCTTGAAAAACAAAAGAAAAATATAAGGATGTGGTTTTCAAGCTTGCTTCATCTAAGGATGTATTTATGTTACTTTGAAGTTTTATGGATCACCAGGTTCACCATCTATGTGAGATTCCAGAATGTAATGAATTTGTAGTGATAAGTTGATTGATAATTGATTTTGGTTTCAAAGTTTAAATTTAAGAACACGATAATTGTTTATAATATTGTTACTGGTAAACAGTTGTATTAAAAGAAAGTTTCAGTTAAGATTGTTTAAACTTGTAAGATTGTTAACCAAGCTATTTGGAGTTATTGCATAAATCAATGTAGCAGCAAGCATCCCCAGGGTGGCTGCCAACACAGGTTCTTAGATCTGCTTTGTTAAAGGAAAGCAACTCAAAATGGGTTAACAAGCTTACTTTAATCAGTCAAATATGTATCATTTACCTAGTTCAGGGGAAAAAGGTCAGCACCCGGAACTTCAGAGTATACAGACAGAATTATCAAGACAGAGAAACAGATCAAGCAGACAGTTTTCCAAACTGTCCAACCATTACATCCATACCAAATCAACATCTGGGTTTTTCAAAGCCGGGGGGCTCTCAACAACAGCTTCCCAGAGTCTCATCTGATCAAATCACAGAACACTTCTCAAAGTGAGCCCCAAAGCAAAACCTCACATCAGGGATTATATAGCCTTCTCCTGGGTCAGAGAATGTAACAACCTTCTGGACCCACTGGCCAATCAAAAAGTATCTGCTGAAAAACAAGCATCCCACCCCAGGCTCCAGGTGCACTTTAGCCTAGGGGCAGGGAAGATCTTTAAATTTGTATTTCCATTACAATCAAGTATTTACAAAAGTATGCTTGTGAAAGGTAATTATTGGTAATTATGTGAAGAAAAGTACTGTTAAACCTTCTTATATAAGTTTTGTCAATTATGTGGGAAAAATTTTATGACCAGAGAATTTCGGAATTGTATACTACTAAATGATATCAGGATAAACTGTTTTTAAAAAAGGAAAATATTCTTATGAATAAATGTTTTATTTTTTTGAGTAAGCATCAATTTAAATAAATTTAATTTAATTCATTAAGCATTCATTATTAACCTGGCACTGTCCTAGGTGCTGAAAATTTTTAAAAAGAAAAGAAAAATAATCTCTGCTCTTAAGTAACTTACTTTTTTAGGGCTTTATCTCTAATTTCTCCTGTATGCAGTTTATCTGAACCTTTTTTGCATTAGATTATGAGCTTGTTGAGGGCATGTACCTTTTAAATTTTCCTTTCAGTGTATTCTCAGTGCTTAGCACAATTGCTGACACATAGCAAACAAGTAATAAATCTCTGTTGATTGTTGACTTATGGCAGGAAGTCCTTATATGTATCTATGTATATACACATATACATAATACATATATATGTATGTATATAGTTATGTATATATGTGTATACATATATGCATACACATATACATAAATGACATATACAGATATGTTTTATACTGTTGTGTATATACAGACAACTAAATAAAAGTTATTTGAGGAGAAAATGAGCCCTAAAATGGGAAAAGGATAGGCATAAGGTAAATATTCACATTGGCTTTGGCACATAAATGGAGGAAGCAGTGGATTCTAAGAGGTAGATTTAAATGTCAACAATAGAATGCATCATCTAAAATATCAGTTCTCATGATCTAGTTTATCACACTCTTAGGATGAGAGAATTAAAATTAGATTTGCAAAGTACTATGTTTAAGTATGATTTTTTTCTGTTTACAGAGATACTCTATTATCCTATTTACAAAAAAAATTCTACAGCTCCTGCAATATTCCAGATATAAAACAAAATACAACAAATTTAAAAACAAAACTTTGAGTATTTTAAAGTGAAACTGTGCTAGCTGAAATAATTCTTCCAAACAGTGGGAATTATATTGTGAAGTATTTTGCAAAATGACCTATCATATCCTTCCACCAAAGTAAGCTTCTTGGTGATAGGCTGTTTAATTTCTTCTTTACTTTCTGAGAGCTTAGTATAATGCATGCAACATAATAGGTTGATGTACTCCCAACTACTGGATCCTAAAGTCCACACTGCACTGACCTCTCACTTTGTCCTTAGCATCTATGTGTTGATAATTCTGGAAACGGCCACAGCTGCTGCTGATCTGGAGTTCCTCCAGCCAGTGGTTGGTCAGGCCCACCCTGGGGCTAAAGCCTCAGCATGGGGCTGGGCTCAGCTCCCAGAGCACTGTGCTGGCCGATTCCTGCCGGGCTGTCCTCAGTAGGAGGTTAGCTTCTCTGTGTCATTTCGTGGGTTCTGCAGCTCCAAAGTTTGTTCAGAGTCCCCTTTTACATGAATTGGGGAAGGTGGAAGCCGGAGCTGTGTAGAGGTCCTGTTTCTATTCCGCCATCTTGACTCTGCCCCCATGAAGAAATGTTTTATAAGATCTTTGGTATGAGATGATGGGGAACAGATTAGCAGACAAGAAAGTTAAGGAGCTTGCCCTGTCCGTAGCATCTATGAAGATATATATGTTGAATCCCCAAGTCCGTAAGACAAAAACAATACTTGTGTTCATAGAAGCTGAAAAGGAAAAATTAAGTTTGGGAAGACTGAAACTGTGCAAGGCCATGGTTAATCAACAAATCATGAGGGAAATTTTGTCTATTTTTTCATCAAGGAGTCCATTGGGGAGTGTAAGTAATGTGTGTCCTAGCTTTAAAGAAATATAGATGTATAAGTGTATATATACATATATATTTATATATATAAACAGATATATATAGATATATATTTGTTATCAGGATAATATGGATACATATATAACAAATATCCATTTGTTATATATGTATGTGTGTGTGTGTATAGTTGCTAAACAAATCTGTGAAGTGTCTTATATGCACGGAAGTAAACAAAAGGGTATTAAGAAAGCAGTGTGAGTCTTCTGTCAGGAAGGCTAGGAGCAACAGATCCTGACATTTGGAGAGTGGTGTTAATGGGTTCCAGAATAGTGAAGTAGTTTCAGAAATTTTATGGGAAAGACTGAGAATAAGATGGGAGACACGAGATGAGAGACAAGGAAAATTTTATAATCCAGGATGGGGAAGCAATTTCATCAGTCCTGGGAAAGGAAGCAGGGAGAGAAGTCTGCCCATTAGTGCTTCAGATATTATCTGTAGTTAATTGTTTAGAAACAGAATGATTTGATGAATCTGTGGGCTACTGTTTTACTGTTAAAGCCTAAGATTGTCAATTGTGAAGGTATATGGAAAGGAGGGCTTATGTGCCCCGGAAAACAATCTGTGTGGGCAAGGTCATCAGCCCTGGAAAGTGAGCTTGTTTTAGTTAAGAAGCTCCTAAAGGATGAACTTGACTTGGTGAAAAGCAGCAAGTGTATGTACAAAAGACTAAAAAGGATCTCTAGCAATTGTTTCTTATACCAGAACAAGTTTAAAATTTGTGAAGGGAAAGATATTAAAGGCAATCCCTTATGTATGCCCTGGTAAATCTTTATGGTATATTGCAACTCAGTGAAAATAAATTGATGTTAAGGTAAAAAGGTTTTGGGACCATACTGTGTATAGATGCTTTGTCTAATCAGGTCCCTACTTTTCATCTTTATGACAAATCAATGGAAAGTTAGGCATAAGGCAATGTATGGAATTTTGCTGTTTTAAGGACATTCTTCCTGGATGTTTTTGAGAATAAATAGGTACATAATTCATCAGCTTGTGAGGTAGACATTAACTTCTTTGTTTATTTACTCCAGAATTTTAGTATAGAACAGTGAGTAATAGAGATCAAAGGGTTGAGAAGATAAATGAAGATTTGGTTAGAAACCGAGATTACAGTGTGAGTTCAGATTTAGCATAGTCCAAGGAAGATAAGGAAGCTTGGGAAGTAGATGCAAATCTATTAGAGCAATAATTTATAATGATGATGGGAGATCTGATTTTTATGAACCAGAATAAATATAGAAATGAATACAGGTTATTTGAGGATCACTTTAGAGATTTTCCTTAACCAATGTGAGTTCATAATCATATCTTAAACTGATTATTGGAGCTTATTATTTAAGATTTGATGGGACTGTTAACTGACTATTCCTCTGAGTCTAATTCCAGGTGTGAACATTAAGAAAGGCTATCCAAGCCATCTGAGTCACTTATCCATGATTCCATACCCTGTGAAGTATGGGTATGGAAGGTCGGGAGAACGACTGTTCCACATGAGCTGAGGTAGGATTCTCCTGACTCGACCCTCCCAGTGACACCCAGCAGACTTTGAGCTTGGCTCAATACAGGTTGCAGCCTGGTATACATTTTGCCTGGAAATGACATTCTGAAGTTTGGGAAAATGGTTCCCTCATCACAGTTTTGTCCCTATTCTTGGTGGCAAGTTTCAATAATCAAAAGTTTTGAAAACACAACAACAATTCTATTAAATACTTGATTCTAGAACATCTCAAATTACTATAAGATAAAGTTATTAGGCTTAGGATTTAGTATAGGTATGCCTGTATAAGTCAGGGTCCTTTAGTTCTTTGTAATAGTATAAGGAAAAATAGATCAAGGGTTTGTGGGAATATTATTCTGTTATTTACTTAGTATCACACTTGTCTCAGCTTTCTCATAATTAGTCAATGTTAAAAGGAGGATAGTTTTTGTACTTGGTAAAAATTTTAATTGTTTGTATTGTGAGCTTAATGTGAATCCCTTAGTGAAATCCCATCCTCCTGGTGGAGGAATTAAGAATGGATTAATGCAAAATATAAAACAAAAAAAAGAAGAAAAACTGGTTTTAATGTGTGATCGTGACAATTGACCAAGATTCCAATTTTAATTTTGTAAGAATGATAAGGGTTCTGGAGTGGTTATTTCAATTGGTTCCAAAGTTCCTTTTGTAGGTAAATGAATGAAAGAAGGCAGAAGAAAGAGAGGCTGGGATGCAGGACTGAAGATGGATGACCCTAAGCAAGGAGTTCCCTCAGATGGTATGTATGCCCCTGCCAGACAACAGTGTGAAAAGAGACTTTTGAAGGGACAATTGTTTGTTATTGTTTTCTTTTGAATCTCCATATCTGCACTTATAAAGGGGACTGCCCCCTTGTACGTTGTCAAAGCAACAAGGCGAATTAGAATTAAGAAAAGTGGGGAAACTTCAAAAGATATAAAAGAACAAGGAGGAATGTGAGGGATAACTTACAGTGAAGTTTCCCCATTTTGAACATCCTGTACATTCTTATTACTCCGTGTGTGTGTGTATGTATGTATGTATATATATATATATATATATATGTCATTGTGTATTTCAAAGTAATGTAAAAGCTATTGAGTATTAATGGTAGTGTGAGAGGTAGCAAAGGTTAAGTTTCTATAGAACTACAAGAATTTCTGAAACAAGACTACTGATAAAAAGTACCAGACAGTAAAGGGAAGAGCTGAGGCAGTAACTTTGGGAAGAAGTTGGGTTCCCAGTTCCCAGAGAACTCCTAGATAATACTGATAATGAAATAATATACAATAAAAGGAGCTGGCAGCAGAAGGTGTATTTGACCAATCAGAAAGTAGACAGTGGCTTTGGGACACTCAAGCCCAGATAAGGACACATCTAGGTTGGACTGAAGGGGATTCAGTATTCTGGGGTTGTTACTGCAGTTGTGTTGTGGACCTCATGTGTAATGTATGTTATTTAACAAAATTAGAGCCTCATTGGTAATAATTATGGTAATAGATGGAGAGGGCTTTGTGCCAATTGGTTGGCATTAATAAGAAAACTGTGAGCTTGCCTTACCAACCAATGGTAAGGTGGGACAGTGGAGAAGGTATGGAATCCCCACGTTAAGGCTTTATATTCTTGCTTTTGCCTTCTGTAGTGCTGTCCTCCCTTCTGACTTTTTTGTTAGATTTGGGGATGCCCTTTCTCAAAAAAGATGGTAATAAAGTTTTTGCTTCTACCTTGAGAAGTCTCTGAGTCATTTTGGATAAGTGGTCTTCTGACCCATACAGTCAGGATAATTGAAGCCAGATTTCACCATAGAGAACTCAAACAAGTGAGACTGAAGCTCCTGCTCCCTTTGCTCCACCCTTCTACCTCCCTAGTGTAAACAGTTACATCTCAAAAATGAAAATAAAAACCTCCCAGGAAACCACATAACTGAACAATTTGGGGCACCAGGCTGATTTTTATGGTGATTTGATGAAAATCCATAGCAGGGATGCTCAGTGATTGAGTCTCAAAGTACTGGAAGGGTTTTTTTTAATTAAGCCCATATTTTTTCATTCAGCAGAAACATCAGCCTTTTCTTCCTCTACCCCAGACCCCCTGAAAAGGAAGCCAAACTAGACCCCCAAAGTGCTCCAAGAATGACCTTTTGAAAACTTCCAGGCCTCTGGTTGACAAAGGCACATTAAACAAGCCAACAACAAAAAGCCTTGTGCACATCTCATCTCTGATGATTTTTTCATCAGAAAAGTCCCAGGGAAGTTCACAGAATCCTTTCTGTTATTAAAATGAGACTAAATATAGCCCTTGGACCAAGAAGGGGATATATGTAAAGGTCCTAAGGAAGGACAATTCCACATATATTCTATCAAGGATGGGAGGGAAGAGAAAAGTGTGCCTCTTAGGATCCCATTTGACCTTTCACTCCTCAGGGGTTTAAGGATTAGATTAGGAAGTCCTGGCTGGATGTAAATCAATCTGATTCTCTAAACCAGAAACCAAAAGTCAGTTGTAAATGAGGCTTACCTTGTGTCCAGGTTCCAAGTAGGAGGCAATGGAGCAGAGAGCCTGAGCATTCCAGCAAAGCTTGACTTTAAAAACCTATCCAAAATCAAATCCATAAAACAGGGGAAGGCAAGGCCCAGGGAGGCTCCCCATATATTCAGCAGGTCCCTGCTCCAGCCTCCTTAGACTCTTTTTCCATCAGGGCCCAGCTGGGTCCCAGACTAACCCAGGTGGGGGCAAAGGAACTCAAAGGGCCCCAGGTGAGCTCTATTGATCTTGGCCCACAGCACTCTGGGCTGGTGCTGAGGCCGTGCTGGGGTTAACTCAAGCCTCTACAGGTTCCCAGCCCAGCACACCAAGACAAAGGGATACTTGAATTTTAAGAGTGTCCTGTTTAGCTACCAGGGTCTCTACTGGGTTAATTGAGGTGGAGGGAGATTGTGAAGAGGCCTTCCTGTGCTGTTCAAACCCACCCCCTCCAGACCTCTAAAATATATGGCATCAGCATTGAAGGCACTGCCCATTCCAACCTCTCTCCAACCAGTTGTTCCCTGGTGCTCCCTGGATCAATATAAATCCTCTGGCTTTTAAAGCCTTTCATAAGCAGGTGCTCTTCTGACCCTTCCAAGCTTCCTAAACCCCACTCCCAACTTCCCCCACCCAAATACAGGCACACTTTCTCTTCCTTTCTCTCCCTCTCTTTCTTCCATACTGTGACAATGGCCCCCATAAGACACTCTGTCTCCAGGCTCTGGATATTTTCATAGGTGTCTCCCATGCCTGCCACTCTCTCCCTCCTTATGTCTGTCTCCATCCTTCCTTCAAGTCCCATTTAAAATCCCACATTCTACAGGAAGCACCGACCATTCCCTTTGATTCTTGGGCCTTCCCTATGTTCATTTTTCCCATGTAACCTGTATATCACTTGTCTCTCCATAGTTGTTGCATGTTGTCTTTCCCATTAGACTCTGGGCTCCTTAAGAGCAAGGACTAATTGTTTTGCCTTTCTTTGTAACCCCAGTGGTTAGCACAGGGTCTGGCATATAGTAGGCACTTAATAAATGCTGGTTGACTGAAGGTTGTAAGGAACACCCAGGGCTGCAACCTCAAAGTCGTCCTGTGTGAGTTTGTGCCTTATCTAACCTGAAACTAAGCTTCTGCCTCCCTCCCTGCCAGCAGCTGGAAATCCTGTCCTTCCCCCCCTCCTTCCAGCTCCCCTTTATGTAGCCTCTTCTTCTACTAAACTACAAGTTCATTCAGATCAACTTGTACCTGTATTCTCAGCTCTTAGCACAGTGCACACAGTAAGCTCTTAATAAATATTGGTCTGTGTTCTCTCTCTCTGTCTCTGTCTGGTTTCTGTCTATCCATTCTCTTTTCTTTCTTTTCTATCATGTCTTTTTTTTCTGTTTCTATCTCATGATACTCTCTCTCCACTCACACAACTCCATCCCTTCTTTCTTGTCCTAACTGGTCTCCCTACTGCAAGCCTCTCCCCTCTTCAGTCCACCCTCATCCACTGAGCTGCCATAGGGATATCCCTAGGGTCTATGTCAGATCACGTCAATACAGTGGCTCCCTGGTACCACGGAGATCAACCACCAACTCCTCTGGAATTGAAAACCCTTGGTAACGTGGTTCAAATCTACTTTCTAGCCTTATCATGTAATATTCCCCCTTCACATCCTCTATAATTGAGCCACATTTTACTTTTTGCTATTTTTCAGTCAGTTTGTGAATAAGGATTTATTAACCCCCTACTATAATAATAATAGCTAACATTTTAAGAGTTCCTACTATGTCCTAGGCACTGTACCAAGCGTTTTACAAATGTCCCAGCCTAGACCCTGCCTTCTCTGGTCCCAATTAGAGTTCTTCCCGCTAATTACTTTGTCTTTTGTTTATACCAATATTTTCAAGTTGTCCACACCAATAAAATATATGTTCCTTCATTTTTTTCTTTGAATCCCCAGAATCTAGAGTAGGGCTTAGTGTATAGTATTGCTTAATGGGCGTGGATCAGTTTATTGACATTGATGGTTATAGCACTTTGGATGTCTTTGGATGACATATCATAATAAAAAAAACTGAAGAGTATTATTTACTGGAAAAAAGATAACAAGGCAGATATTTCCTTTTTTGTTTGTGACCTTGTTCACTTTCTGGTTTATACTCTGACTCATTCCAAATTATACTTTCATTGGATTTTATCCCTCCTGATTAAAGGAAGCAGAACAGAGTCAAATGAAATCCTAAACTGATAAAGTGAAGAAGTATATGAATTCTTTCATATTCTTCAATGGAACAAATAATTTGTAAAGCATCATCAACCTTAAAGTTACTATGCCAATCAATCCTATCAAAGATCCTCTGATACTGAATGACATCATAGCAGTGGAGACAGCATTGAGTTATAAACTCCTTTAGGCAGCTAGGTGGTGCTGCAGTAGATAAAATGGCTGCCTGGAGTCAGGAAGACATGAATTCAAATTTGGCTTGAGACACTTACTAGCTGTGTGACTGTGGGCAAGTCACTTCCCCCTATTTGTCTCAGTTCCCTCATCTGCAAAGTAAGCTGGAGAAGAAAATAGCAAAAGCACTCAAGTATCTGTGCCAAGAAAACCCCACAGACAATATTGCCATGCCATGGTTCACAGGATCATGAAAAGTCATACATGACTGAACAACAACAATAAACTCATTTACTCTCTGATTTGGAGTAATCCAAAATTATAGGGTTTTGGGGTTTGTTTTTGTTTTTTTTTTTTACTTGCCCTGGGCACCTAGAAAAATATTCATCTGCATTCACCACAGGTAAAATCTCAAATATTTGATATGTATTTCATATACTTCTTTTAAAGATGAGATTGGCCATTTTCTTATGTGCATTTTCTTGAAGTTTGACTCTTATGGGTGGGCAACATTAACACTTTACCTAGTTAACATATGTGTTGTTGGGCAATAGGTTGCCCCTTCTGTTATCCCTGTTCTTTCCCTTATTTTCAATCTCTCCCTGTCTTTGGGATCATTTTTACTGCCTACAAACATGTCTAGGACTCCCTCATCCTGAAAAAACTCTCACTTGATCCTTCCATCCTTGCTACCCTCTTACCCATCTATATTACCCTCTGCCCTTTGTGGCTAAATATTTTACTCAGAAAGGGCATCTACTGTTAAGTGCCTCCACTTTCTCTCCTCTTACTCTCTTCTTAACTTCTTATAATCTAGTTTCCAACCTCATCATTCCTAAGCAACTGCTCTCTCCAAGATTACTATGATTTCTTAGTTGCTGTGAGAAAATTTATGGGATTGTTTGGACCTAGCAGTGCCTGGCTGAGAAACCAGATCTGTTGCTAAGAGATTGGATTTGTTTAATGCTTTCCTCAGGACCTAGGTTATGCTGAGCACAAACTCTGTCAGATCTGTAGATTAATGTAAGGAGTTTTCTCTGGCTATATATCTCAAGCAACCCATGTGTCTTATCTGGAAATTGTCTCCATGCTGGCCAATTAGCTACTGCTTCTT
Source organism: Petaurus breviceps papuanus (assembly GCF_028583685.1). NCBI lineage: Eukaryota > Metazoa > Chordata > Mammalia > Diprotodontia > Petauridae > Petaurus > Petaurus breviceps. The sequence goes on from NW_027187178.1 coordinate 230,865, forward strand.
TATTCCTTTGATTCTGATTATAATAAGTAACTCAGACATTGGAGAAGAGGGGGAAATGCCCACCCCTTTTTTGGCTCTCCCCTCTGCTGGACACCTTAATCAACTTCTTTCTAAATTATGTCACTTTTGAGTTTTGTTCTCCTCCTAACAATTTAATGATGTCAGAAGCAGGGTCTCTGATCCAAGAGATTGAATTTAACTTAGATGGATGGGATCATTCTGCATTGAGGACCAGGTGAGTTCCCCTGTGGTTTGGGTAGAACACAGTCAAGTTACCCCTGGCCCAAGACTAGATTTTAGGATTGAGCACAGTCCCTTTCTGTCCAGAAAACTTGAGGACTGTATCATCTTGACCTGGAGAATTACTCAGGGAGGGTTAGAACTAGCCTAGCCACCTTTATGGATATGAGTTGTCCTCTTGGATTAACCAAGAGGTGGCGGGATGTGAAGTGGAGGCAAAGGGCAGAATGGACCATCTGTTAATTCAGTCAGTCCTCCATCAGATCTTTCTCTTTTTTCTCTGTCTCCTCTCCTCTTTTTCTTTCCTTACTGTGACTATTGTTGTTGTTTGTCCTTCATTCTTGAAGAGGACCATGACATAGGGAGACCATGACATAACTTGAAGTTGACTTTGATTTGAGTGAGGGAGGGCTGTGCAATGTACCAGCATCACTTTCTCCTCCAGAGCCATCTGGGTCCAGTGACCACATATTCATTAGGATGACTGGAGATGGCCCAGGATGCCACTGGAGATCCTGGCCTTTTTAAGCTAAGGTCTTTTCAGGTTCTCACTTTGAGTGAGGTAATGCCCATTCATTTAAGAAGTGAGTCAAGGGATGGCCCCTTTAATCCAAAAAAAAAAAAAACCAGATGGGAGGGGAAGACCCTCAGGGGTGCTGGTAAAAAGAGAAATAGTTACTATTGACATTTATTCTGAGCCAGAAGAGCCAAAAAATTACTGTTAGGTGATGCTTGGGCAGGGACCTATTGTCCAATCTCTGAGCTCCAGAGTGGATTGGGCTTAAGGCTTTTTGGTTTTTGAGAAAAAAATCTAGGCAGTAAACCCAAGTGAAGTAGGCAGATTTTGACCATCAAAAATTACTTTCTGATGGAGAGGAAGAGGAAGAGGAAGAAGGAGAGGGAGAGGCTATTAGAAAAGAAACCAGATAGTTGGTTTATTACAATATACTGGCAGCAGAAAACACAAGAGCCTTCAATTGACCTATGTGACCTTCGAGGAGGAAATCCTCTATCTGTTTAGCTGATTGAGTGACCACACAGAACAGGTTAGTTACATAATGTGAGCCCTATACTCATTTATTTAGGACAACCCTATATTAATGAGAGAATCATACTAGTCAAAATGAGCTGTTGACCAGAGTTGAGCCCTTCTTGGGCCTAACACTCTTGTCCCAACAGTAGGGAACCTTTCTTTTTCTCCTTGTTTACCCTCCATACAAACTTCGTAGGAAAACCTTCATCTTGTGTCATGTCTAGTATTTGTAGATTTGGCTACCTTTAGAGATTTCTAAGAGGGAAATGCTGCCAGCCACAGAGACTGCTGTGTAAAAAAAACTGTGGCCAGGGAGTTTAGAATGCTGAGGAAGATCAATGAAGTTTTGTACTTGAAACTTCTCCCAGTGTTCTGTAATCTGATGCTAAACTCTCCATTAGCAAGCAGGGCTTTATTTCTACTTTGGACTTTCAGCAGGCAATAAGATTTTTAGGAAGAAAAAAAACCAAATGTCTAAGATACATTGTCTCTGTCATTTCAGCTGTAGCCAGGGTGGGGTTACAGAGTTAAGCAAGGAATGGAATGCTTTTTCCTGTTTTTGTAGAAATTTATGGCATTGTAAACTAATTAGAGGCTAAATTTATAATTGGAATGTAAGATTTTTGCTGTAAATTTCCACATTATGGTGTTAAGATTTTTATAAATACTGAATGTTTTAAGGAGAAAGAAAATGTGAGAGTGCCACTACGGTATAAATGTTTGGAATGGAGCTAACTAAAAGCAGCACACTCTGTAATTTGAGGTCTTGGCAGGTGATGGTCCTTAGGAAAATTAGGATTTTGAAGGATACTATTTGTGATTATAAATCCAGATTTGACTGAATTGGTCCTAAAACTAAATTGTACTGTGGTCCCATTTAAAGCAAGATAGTTGTGATGTTTGATTCTCTATAGGTAGATCAACTCTTAATGGAAAATACACTTGATATTTGGCATTAAGGTGATGTACTTAGAAACTGCATGAATAAGAATTAAAAGTATGATTACTCTCACCAGGTCTTTTGAATGCAATTGGTATAGAATGCTAAATTGACAGATGGGTGAAGTGATTTTCTATGTAAGATGATTCAGATATACATTTAACCAAATTGACATTATTCAACCGACAAAACATTTTGTAATATATTTGAAAATCTATAATGTTGCACATGTTACTGTTACCCCTTCCAATTTTTCTTGTATTGTGATTTTTGAGAAAATTATTATGTAAGAAATGCTGTTAATTTGAACAATAATCTCTGGAGGATGATGAAATAGTATCATTGGAAAAGTAACTCCTCCTTTGATAGAGACTCTTGATGTTATGGTCTTAAAAAAACCTTCTGAATATGTAATTTGGCATTTTTTTGCTTAAAAATGAATAAAAATAATAATGATAGTAACTTAGACTTTGTAAGTATCTGAGAAGTTCTTTGGGAATTTGTCAGATTTCAGTTCCCTGAATCTTCAGCCTTAGTGAAGTCATAAATCTTACTAACCAGGAGAGAAATTGCTGAAAGAAGGTTGTGAAGTTCTAAAATAATGAAATGATTTAATGAGAAACTAGGGTCTCCTAGAGCTTAGGGAAAGGGGTTTGTTTACAAGTTTATTTTTATAAACAGCGACTCTTATGTAAAATATAGTTTCACTATTGCTAAAGAAAATAATGAAAGCACATCCAGAATAATATGTATCAAAATTACATCTTTTTTTTTGGAGGGCAACTGGGGTTAAGTAACTTGCCCAAGGTCACATGGCTAGTTTTTGTGTTAAGTGTCTGAGTTCCAATTTGAACTCAGGTCCTCCTGACTCCAGGGCATGTGCTCTATTCACTGCGCCACCTAGCTGCCCCAAAATTACATCTTTGAGTCAACTTTATATTGACAGATTCAAGATTTAATGATGTTATTTGGCCTTGGAAATTAATCTGCAACACTTTCAGATATGGCTATCTGTCAGGCTCAAGGTTTACAGTAGCCAGTGTTTTTCTGAGTTTTTAGTGAACTATCATGTATTCATTGTATGTGTGTAATCATAAAATGTGATTATTTTCCTAATTTCTAATGACTGATTTCTGCTCCAGGATGAATAAGATATAGTTTGTATATGTTTATTGTCAACCATTATTACAACAACATGAGAAAATAATAATAATAATAATAATAGCTGAATCTAAGCTGTGATGAATGATTTGAGGTAAAATCTCTTGAGATTAATTTGATCTTTGTCCTTTGTTTTTATTAAAGGTATGATTATCTGAATTGTCATTAAGTCAATAATCGGCCATTGGAGGCAAAAGCCAAGTGTGTGCAATCTGAAAACTGCTACAGATGGATATCTATGCCTGGAAAGGTAAGAACCTCTTGACTCAGTTTCCCCATTGTGCTATTTCCTTTCTGACCAGGAAATTTCCCCACCTGATTAATTCTCAGTCTGTGTTGCATGATTGGTTGTTTGAAAATAAAGACTAACTATGACTTTTACCTAGAATCACACAAAGCTGAGGAAGCTTTATGCTTATGGCTAGTTGGTCTGTGCCCTTGAAGAGATACTTTTGCTATAACCATATCCTTCCTTTTTTTCTTTCATAGCATATTTCTATAACAAGGACAGGTAAAATGTAAAAGTTTATATGTGTGATGAATGCTTTTGTTGCAGTACTCAAAATCTCTCAGTTCCTATAATAGGATACAAGAGCGAAAGATCATCCTGCTTTTAATTTTACTATGCTATTAATTATATATTCATATACAAGATTAGTTCCTTAAAGTATCTCATTCTTTCTGGATGATTTGAAGAGAACATATCCCCAAAATGAAGGTGGGATGAATAGGACAAAAAAGCTATGTGATAAAGATATAAAAAATTTTCCCTGGTTGTCCTGCCATGTCAGAAACTCTCTCTAACTGGCCCCCATCTTCACTCAAGGCTTTCTTGATTTCTTTCAAGTCTCAGCTAAAACCCCACGTTCTAAAAGAACCTTTCCCGATTCTAATTTTCTGATTCTCCTCAATGTTATTGCCTTTCCTCTGTTGATTATTTCCAATTCATCCTGTATCTATCTTATTGACACATAGTGGTTTGCATGTCCTCTCCCACATTAAACTGTGAGCTCATTGAGAGTAAAGACTGTCATTTGCCTTTCCTTATATCCCCAGTGCTTAGCACAGTGCCTGGCACATAGTAGATGCTTAAGATAAATGCTTGATGACTGACTAAAAAAAGTGTCCTTTCAAGAACCTTAGTCTAGTGGGGTAAAAACAGGAGTATCAAAGCAGGTAGAGTTGGGAACCAGTATAATTCATGGTAAAACTCAAACCAGATTATACATTCCAGTTCACTCCAAACATCCTTCATTCAGCCACTATAATGATTTTCCTAAAGCACAGGTCCAATCATGTCACCTTCCTACTCAATAAACTTCAGTGGCTCCCTATTGCTTTCAGGATCAAAAAGAAATGCTCTGTTTGGCGTTCAAAGCCCTTCATAACCTAGCCCAGTCTGACCTTTCCAGTCTTCTTACATCTTTCTCCATAACAGATTCTCTTCCATCCAGTGACACCTCCTGGCAGTTCCACAAACACCATCTCTCAGCTCCGGGCATTTTCTTTAGCTGGTCCCCATGCCTGAAACCTTCTTCCTCCTCTACTTGGACTACTGACCTCTCTGGTTTCCTTTAAGTTTAGCTAAAATCCTTTCTTTTATTGGAAGCCTCTCCCAACCTCTCTTAATTCCAGTGTCTTCACTCTGCTAAATATTTCCTATTTATCCTGCATATAACTCATCTGTATATATTGTTTGCATTTTGTCTCCCCCTTTATATTGTGAACTCCTTGAAGGCATGGACTGTCTTTTGCCTCTTTTTGTATCCCTAGCTTTTAGCACAATTCCAGGCACATAGTAGGCACTTAACAAATGTTTCTTGACTGAATGCTTGAAACCAGCTCAAAAATGTCTTCACTGCTACATAGTCTTACCCTGTATCAGAGCACCTTTGATATTGTGTGCACCCCAAAAACTGTGTGCAACAGAAATCCTTACTCAAATAATACTCAGAGGTTTCTCAAGGTAGGACTAAGAAAAGAATGGTTTATTAGGATCTCCTGAAGGGGTTACCCTCCGGACAAATGGTCAGGGAGGAGAAGCAATTTACAAAAGGAAATGGTGAAGTTATAAAGCCCTAACGCAGAATTCTCCCCCACCCCCTCCTGGCCCTTTTCTTCCATTGGCTGGAAGTCAGGGGCATAATCTAAGTACAGCAATCTACCTCAAGTACAGGAACAAGGAAACAGCAGACCACCCAATGTACATTTGAGAAAGCACTTGTGCCCTTATTTGGCATATCTTGTGCTGAGGTGGCACTGAGGAGAGGGGTGACTCCCTACTGCTCTGAGTCCTTGTAAATCATGTGATCTCCAGTGAAGGGAACTCAGGCCTGTTTCCCATGAAACTAGATTTTAGAGTATAGTCTGAGAAGTTTTCACTTCTCTCACTCAATCCCTCCTCTCATTTTTACTCCCTGAAAACTTCTGACACCATTGCTGATAAGCCACTTCTACCATCTCATCTTCCTCAGTTTCTAGACCCTCAGGACTAGGCCTGTCCTCTTGGTCAATTGGGGTCCACCCTTGTCCTTTTAGCACCATCAATTGTACAATCCCCTCTAGCCTTATCATTTTGGACAAAGTGTTCCAGACTATTCCAGTAATCAAAACTGTTTTCTTCTCTTTGAGTAGTCAGGGAATGGGGGCTAGCTGCATAAAGAGTATACTGACCAGGAGCAGAGTTAAGGTAAATCCCATGGTATTACATGCTTGTTATAAGTAAAAGAATTATGCAAAAGGGGTAGAGACACAAACAAGGATTCCAACCACTAGTATAGTTATAAGCAGAAAAGGAGTTACTCTAGGTAAGGGTTCAGGGCTCATGAGCTCAGCCTGTAGGTGGTGGCCTTTTGAAGATGAAACTTCAGTTCCCCCAAATCTTCTGGATCAATAGTCCATTCAGCAGCAGGATTCGTGAGTCCCTTTACCCGAGTATGGTGTGTCCACCCATGTTCTTTATTCCAGACTTCTGTATCTGAAGTCAACAGGATCTGGAAAGGGCCTTCCCAAGATGGGGTAAGCTTTTCCTCTTTCCACACCTGGATCAATAACCAATCTCCAGGCTGGTATTGATGCACTAGGAACCCCAGTGTTGGAATTTGAACAATCAAGCCTTTGCTCTGTAAAGCATGGAGATGTTTTACCAAAGCACGTACATAATTTCTAAGAAATTTGTCTTTGCATTCCAATATAGGATCCCAGTTGTTTTTCCCATTACCCCCAGGATATGGATGTCCATACAGAAGTTCATAAGGAGATAGTCCAATGTCTCTTCTAGTTCTAATCCTGACAAGGGCTAGTGGGAGGCATTTAGTCCATGGTAGTTGGGTTTCAATTGTCAATTTAGAGAGCTGTCTCTTTATTTCCTGATTCATCCTTTCCATCTTGCCAGAAGAGGAAGGGTGCCAAGGAGTGTGGAGCTCCCAGGTAATTTCTAAGGTCTGGGCCAGAGATTAAAGGACCCTGGTAGTGAAATGTGTCCCCTGGTCTGAGTCTATCCTCTCTACCATCCCATATCTAGGAATGATTTTCTCAAGCAGGATTCTGCTAATTGCCTGCAGCACAGGAAATGCCTCCACCCAAGAAGTTAGGTGATCTACTATGACTAGCAAGTATTTTAGGCAGCCTACTGGAGGCAGTTCTGTAAAATCTGCCTGTATACTCCAGAATGGCCTAATTCCAGGGGGCCTTTCCCCAGTTGGAGCCTGGCACTGAGCAGACTTATTTGTCCTTCGACAAACAAGGCAGCTGTCAACCAATTGCCATGCTAAGGTATATGGGCCAGTTGACATGAACCGGGTCAAAATTGAGTCACACATGTTCTGGACATCCCAGTGTAAGTGGATGTATGTGTTGCAGTATCTGCCTCATACTTGCTTTGGTCAAGACCTCTTGACCATCAGAGAGGAACCAGTGTCCTCATTTATCCTCTTGTGCCCCAAGACTTCTGTTTCTCTTCCTGAGAAAAGGAGGGGGAGGGGAGACTGGGAGGAAATGAAGGGATCAAGACCAACATAGGATCTTCCTGCCCTGATCCTTCCTCTCTGGCCCTCTTAGCTTCCTCATCCCCAAGGCTGTTTCCTCTGGCCTCAAAGGATTGTCCCAAATGATGGCCATTAACATGTATAATAGCAATGGCTTCGGACAATAGCAGGTTTTCCAAGACTTTGCTTATTAAGGTAATATGGGCCACTTCCTTTCCTCTGCTATTGATCATTCCCCATTCTTTCCCATATCTTCCCAAATACATGTGCCACTCCCCAGGCATATTTTGAATCTGTATAAATGTTCCCTTCCCTTCTTTCCTGTAACTTTAGGGCCTGATTTAGTGTGTGAAGTCCCCACGTCTGGGCAGACCAGGGTTTGGGTAGTCCCCCTGCCTCGATCAGAGATCCTCTATCTCCCTCTATTATAGCATACCTATTTTTCTGTTTCCTTTCAACCACTCTAGAGGAACCATCCATGAACAGATTCACCCCTCCTGGGTCAGGGGTTTCTTGGGAATTTTCCTGTGCCTTGGTTTGGAGATCAATTATATCTAGGCAGTAATGTTCAGACCCTGAACTCAATTCTGTGCTAGCAGGGAAGAAAGAGGCAGCGTTCAGGTTATTATCCTGGGCTAATACCAAATCATCCTTTCCCAGTAAAATAGTCTCAAATGTCAAGATCCAGGAGTCAGTGAGCCACCTGCCTGCTTTCTGATTGAGAAGCACCCTCACCTGGTGTGGAACACTCACTGTAAGGCTCCCCCCAAAGGTCAACTTCTGACTCTCTTCAACTAGGGTGACTGTGGCAGCCACAGCCTGAATACAAGTGGGCCATCCCCGGGCAACACAGTCCAGAATCTTGGACAGGAAGGCTACTGATCTTCACTGCCCTCCTCTTATTTGTACCAGTACCCCAAAGGCTACTCCCTTTTCTACATTTACAAAAAGATGGAAGGTTCTCTAGGGAAAGGAGAGCCAGTACTGGAAGGGAAGTCAGGACCTCTTTTAACTGAGCAAAGCTCTTTCTAGTGTTCTCATTCCACACTATATGATCTGGTCTCTCATCCAATAGGTGTTGATATAGAGTTTTGGTCAGGACAGCATAGGAGTCAATCCAGTTCCTACAGTATCCCACCAATACCAAGAATTTCCAAAGCTCCCTTTTTGTTTTGGGGAGTGGAGTCTGGAGGATTCCTGCCACTCTTCAATTTTCTGTAACTTTTTATTAATGTCTGGCCAAGCATTAGTAACAAAATATAGTTTTAACCATGCTTGGGCCATAAGATCATCTAAATTTAGACCAGAGAATTTTCTGATGTTTTCTTTCAATCTATCAAGAAAGGCATATGGGGCCTCGTCTTTATACTGCTGTATTTCCTGTATGTTTTTTTTTTAAATTCTGGTTCTTAGGCACTGCATTCTGAATTCCCTGGATCACCATGTTTCTAAGATCTTGTAGGTGCCCTCTATATATGGGGTTATTGTGATCCCAGTTTCAGTCTCAAAGAGGAAAACTTTCCTCTCTTCTAGGACCCCCTTGAGCCATAGGCTGGGATTCATCCCAAGCCTGAATAGGGCCCACCTAATTTCTCCTGTCTCTTTCCCAGTAAATAATATATCCAGGATTGATAATAATTCCTCCCAAGTATACAAATTGGGTCCTAAAAACTGATTAACCTGATCATCGACCCCCGAGGGGTCCTCAATTAACTGCTTCATTTCTTTCTTAAAAGTTCTAATTTCAGTGCTGCTTAAGGGGGTGGGGTTGGGGCATTCACATAACCTATCCCTTGGGCCAGGGGGACGTCCGGAAGAGGGAAAGCTTTAGCAGCTTTTGCAGTCCCAGGGAGAGGAATACTCTTGATCTTTTATTAACTGTTTCAATTCCCTCTGGAGAGGGTTGTGTATGGGTGTGCCTAACCTGGCCAAGACAATTAAGTCCTCACCCCTTTTAGATTCCCTTTCAGAGGGCAGAGAAGGAGGAGTTGAGGCTGGGACAGGAAGTCCCATCTCGTGATAAGGAATGGAGGTGGGGGTAGAGAAAGAAGGGGTCCCAGGGATGGGGCCTCTGTTCTTGTTCTTCTGATTTCCCTTTGGGCTCCTCCCCCTTCTTTAGAGAAAATTGTTTTGTTTTTGCTTTTTGGAGGGCAATTGGGGTTGTGACTTGTCCAAGGTCACATGGCTATTTTTTGTGTCAAGTGTCTGAGGCCTGGTCTTCCTGACTCCAGGCCTGGTTTTCTATTCACTAGGCCACCTAGCTGCCCCTTAGAGCAAATTGTCTTACTGCCACGGGGCATATTCATTTCCTTAGGTTAAAGGTTCCTTAGAATTCATATACAAATTTAGTTGTTGGCACACCCAGTCTTCAGAGGAGCTGTATTTTGGCCAAGATATGTCTCCTCCAAGTGGGATGCCAGCCCAAATGAGGAAACAGTATTTTATCATCTCCCTTTGGTCTTTTCCCTTGTATTTTGGTAAATTATCCCAAACAGCTGGTCTATCTCCAAGAGGATTATCCTCCAGAATGTTAGGAAGGTATTTTGGACCAGCTGTTTTAGATTCCTCTTTATCCATACTTTTAATCTTATCAGGATCTATTGGGCCTATCTAACTCTTTCCCAGGAAGTAGAAATCTTGCAGACTTGAACTGCTTAGACTCTCCCCCACCCCTGGCAGGAGAAATCTTATGGACTGCTTAGATTGTCTCCTATCCCTGGATCACCCAGGGACTTGCTTACCTGGGTTTGTGTACACAAACTTTAGTGATCCCCTGCCAGCAGTCTTCGCTGGCAAAACCAGAATTTCTGCTTTATACCAAGTCCCTCTCTTCGGGTTGTTACCCTATTGGAGTCAGATCTCACAGACCAGTTCCAAGGACCCCCGGGAAACCTCAGTTGGCGCCTGGTCCTTGTTAAGGGTCTGTGGGACCCTCTCACAAAAGGATAAATCCCGGGCAAGACCCCCAAAACTGTGTGCAACAGAAATCCTTACCCAAATAATACTCAGAGGTTTCTCAAGGTAGGAAGCAGAAAAGAATGGTTTATTATGATCTCGAGAAAGGGCCACCCTCCTGACAAATGGTCAGGGAGGAGAAGCAATTTACAAAAGGAAATGGTGAAGTTATAAAGCCCTAATGCAGAATTCTCCCCCACCCCCCTCATGGCCCTTTTCCTCCATTGGCTGGAAGTTAGGTGTACAATCTAAGCACAGCAATTTATCTCAAGTACTGGAACAAGGAAATAATAGACCACCCAAAGTACATTTGAGAAAGCACTTCTGTCCTTATTTGGCATATCTAATGCTGAGGTGTCATTGAGGAGAGGGGTGACTCCCTAGTGCTCTGAGCTCTGAGTCCTTGTAAATCATGTGATTTCCTGTGAAGGGGAATTTGGGCCTCTTTCCCACGAAAAGCCTAACTAGATTTTAGAGTATAGTCTGAGAAGTTTTCACTTCTCTCACCCATTATGATAGAAAACTTAATAGGTTGGTTTGATATTGATGATTTAGTCTTTATACACACATACATACATATATACACAATGTAAAATTATCTTCAATATTACTTTTGACCACTAGATGTCATGAAAAGACTGTTATATATAATATCCTCCAACTATCACTTTTAACCACAAGATGTCAGTGAAAGACTGCGGTAATCTTCAATGGCATTCCATTGGTCAACAAACACTTATTGAGCACCTACTATGAATCAGATTCTGCTCCAGGTGCTGAGGATTAAAAAAACAAAAAGCAAACGGTCCCTGTCCTCTAGGAAAGTACATCCCACTGGTTGAGACAACTTGGACTTACTGGTATAAACAAAAGGCATAATAGTAATTGGGGAAGGGAGCTCTAACAATTGGAGGAATAAGGGAAGGCTTCTTGTCGGCCATGGCATTTGAATCAAGCTTTGAAGCAAATGACGGTTTCTAAGAGGCAAATGTAAGGAAAGAATGCAGTCCAGTTTTAGGGCAAGGCCTATGCAAGGACATGGGGATGGTAAATAGTCACATATGAAAAAGAGAAAAAAGTCAAATTTGTCTTATCTGTAGAGTATATGAAGAGGCATGATATATGATAAGCCTAGAAAGGTAAATTTGAATGAAGATGGGGCGGCTAGGTGGTGCAGTGAATAGAGTACCAGCCCCGGAGTGAGGAGGACCTGAGTTCAAATATGACCTCAGACACTTGACACACTTACTTGCCGTGTGACTTTGGGCAAGTCACTTAACCCAAATTGCTCTCCAAAAAGCCAGGAAAAAAAGGAAATTTGAATGAAGCCATGAAAGGCTTTAAATACCAAACAGAGGGGTTAGTATTTGATCTTAGAGGTGTTAGGGGGCCATTACTATTTATTGAATAACGGATTGACATGGTCAGATATAGGTCCTATGAATAAATTTTTGGCAGTTAGGTGGATGGTGGATTGGAGAGGGGAGAGACCACTCAGGGAGAACAATTAGGCTAATGCAGTACTGCAAGAGAGTAGTGATGAGGCTGTGTGAGTAGAGAGAGAGGGATGGCTACAGGAGATGTTTGAGAGATAGTAACAACAAGACGGCAACTGATTGGGTGGGGGGCTAAGAGAGAGTATCATGGGATAGTTACATATAAAACAGAGAGGGCATTTGAGTTCTTACCCATAAAGGGGAGGGAGAAAGGAGAGGAAGGTAGGGCTGGTTTAGACTGAGTGGCTTGAGACCATTCCAAATAACTACAAAATCCAAAACATTTGGGGACCAATCTACTGAAGCACACAACATATGTGTATAGGATCAATTTCAAAGAGTTCCTTAAAAAAATAAAGAACAACTTATATACCTAAAGGAATATTCAGTGAACATGAGTAGGGCATGCCAATGTAATAAAAATGACAATATTACCAAAGTTGACTTAATGCTGTGCCAACCAAACTAATCAAAGGGATACTATATGGAACTCTATACAATAACCACTTCAGCAGAAAGGCTAAAACAGGTTGAGGGTAATTGACAGGGCCCAAACCCTTCTGTGAGTTGGGGGTGGGATATCTACCCTAAGCATATGAAAATTTCCCCCTGGCAGAATGGGTAGATGTGAACAGTTTGTTCTAATGGGCCATAAAGGTGGCTACAGTGGGCACCATGGAGTGCTTAGAGCTTGGTCAGACATCCAAGATGCCAAGGTCATCCACTGAATCTTGGACCATCCCCAAGTCGTCTTGACTTGTGTCTTGCCACTGTCTTCTGATGAGTCTGGAGGAGAGGGTGAGGCTGACAACTTTGTGGAACTCTGCCTCACTTAAATCCAATTTATTCATGAGTCAAAAGACAACAAAAAGTGGTTGAGCAGCCTTTTTAAATTGCCAGGAACTGCTCACCTCACTACTACTTCAGTCCAGTGAGAAGAGGATCCTATGCCCTGGGCCGCTACATTACTCCCAACCTGGTTTAGCCAGTCTGCCTGAGACAGTTTTATTGAGTGTGGTGGATGTGCATGTTACAGCTTCGCTGAGCCACAGGTGAGAGTTGGATGATAGGAGAACACCAAAGGTAGATGAGCAGCCCTCACACCAGAGGTACTAGTCCCTCCTGAACACCCCATAAACCCCATATGAAATGGTACAACCATTTTGGAAAACAATTTGGAATTATGCAAATAAAGTGACTAAAATTTCTATACCCTTTGACCCCAAGATTCCACTTCTATGTTTATACCCCAAGAGGACTGTTGATAAGAAAAAAAGTTTTCATATACACCAAAATATTTATAACAGCACTTTTGGTGGAAGCAAAGAACTAGAAACAATTAGATGCTCATCGATTTGGGAAGAGCGAAGCAATTTATGGTACTATATGAATGTAACTATTACTGTGCTGTAAGAAACAGTGAATATGATGAATATAGAGAATGATAGATAGACTTATGTGAACTGATGCAAAGTGAATTAGTAGGGCTCAGAAATATGGTAAGGTCAGCTACCACAAAAACAATGGAAAGTGAAAAATTCAGAATTACAAAGAATAAGCATAGCCCCTGAGAGGGATAAGCAGACTTTTCCACCTACACCTTTGTGCAGAGGTAAGAGATTCACTGGTGGGAAACACTGCATATATTTTGAAGTTTTTTTCAATATACTCATCAGATTTGATGATTTTTTTCTTTAAAAAGTGTTTGTTTTATGGGGCAGCTCTCTGCATACTTAAAATGCTGTATATATTTCAAGCAGCTGCTACCTGGGGTTCTTAGAAGGAGCAGGAGAAGGCCAGAGGGCTTAGTTCTAAGGGGAGTCCTTCTTTTGCAGGGGGCTGTCATAGCTTCAATGCCATTCTCTTGCCCAGGACCCAACCTCTTCTATCTACTGGAATTCTTACCCTTCAGTTAAAAAAGATCTTGGAATTTCCTTAGCCTGTCTTTAACTACTTTTTATAAAGGCTTAGAAGCCTCCACTCAGGTACTTTTCCAATGGAGTGAGTGCACACGCACATGCACATGTGATTAAAGGATCAGCTAAGCTAAGCTTTGGGAGGCTCATTACCAGACTGACCACTATGAAATGGATTTCTTGTACCAAAGCAATTTACGAGAATGGGTTTCCTATGATCTGCTGGATGGAATGAACACACAGGAGAAAGTGCCCATCTTCTGAAGTCTTATATAGTGACCCTAAAGCCCATCTGCTAGAATCCCATCACAGTAGGGAAGGAAGCCAAATTGCAGAGAGGTGCAATGATTTAGGTCACATAGATAGTGACTGAGCTCAGATATGAACCTAGATCTGCTCACTCTAACGCCAGTAATTTATAAATTGCTTGTCTTAAATCTAATTAAACCATCAGCTTCTTGAGGGCGGGGATCCTATTGTTTTTCAGATTTGAACATCCCCTTCTCTAGTGGGGATAGAGCTAATAGTTTACAAGAAAAACAGAATCTGGTCTAAGAGAAACAGTCAAAAGTATGTGACCTGGGGCAAGACCCTGAACCTCTTAGGCCAAAAAGGTAGTACCCCAAGTACAGCCAGTAGCCTGGAACATTAGGCATGGGAGGAAGCTGAGCCCTAGGAGGAGTAGCCTTCACAGTGAGGTGGGAAAAGAAGTTTGGAGTGTAAGCCAGCAAGAGAGGGGCAGGGGAAGGTGGGAATGGGAGCAGGAGAGGTGAGAAGGGATTTCCCATATGGCTCAAAGGAAGGGAGCCAGAGAGAGATGAAGAAAAATGTCTACCCCAACCAGAAGGGGAGATGCTGGTGCTGCCCCAATGCCCCTAGGACACAGAACCTGCAGACATTAAACAGATGATGTTCCTCTAAGAAGAGAAAGGCAGAAAAGATATGTGGCAAATAGGAGATTATGAAGATGCTACCGAAAGGACCCCATGGGTAGAACAAAACCCTCCTGGGAACAATGTCTGGGGCGCAGCTCCAGGTCCCCTATGGAGAAGGGATTGAGGAAGGGCACCAGTGTATTCGCTCTTGAAAGAGAGGCTGCCAACTGTCTAGGAGAGAAGAGAAAAAAAATGTAGATGACCTTCCCCACAACCCCACAGTGCCAAAGCAGAGGGTTCATAGGAGCCTCGAGTCTTAGACCTGAAAAAGACTGAGAGTCAGCCTCTCATTTCCTACCTGAGACACAATGAATCTTCCCTAGGATATCTCTGACAAGAGGCCATCCAATCTCTTCCCAGAGTCCTTCAATAATGGAGAACTCACCACCTCCCATCCTAGATCATTCCTTTGGAAAATTCAGTTTTTCATTATGTTAGGACAAACCTGCATCCCTGTAATCAATCCATTAATCAATCAATCCCAGAAGTATTTATTAAGGACCTCCTAAGTACCAGGCACTCTATCTTTCCCTTTGATTCTAGATCTCCATTCTGAAGCCACACCCAATCTAATCCCTTTGTCCTGTTACAGTCCAGATATGTGAGGACAGCCACCACTGTCTCCTTTGTCTTCTCTTTCCAGAATGAAATCCCACCCCCTTAGAGATTCATGGAATTTAGGACTGGCAGGGTCCAATCTCTTCCCCTTAAACTAGAGGAAAAAGTTAGAGAGGGAGGTTCTGTGACTTGCCCAGGGTCTCACAGGCAGAAGGAATTCAGACCGTGGTCCTGATTCTACATTCAGGGCTCCTTCTACCATATAACTCTGCTCCCTTCAACTGCTTCTCACAGGGTGAGGTTTCCAGGCCCCCCCACCATCCCCGTCTGTCAATGTCCTTCCTAAATGTGGATCCTAGAAGTGAACATGACATTCTAGGTGTGGTCAGACCAGGACCACAGGGAATTGCTTCTATTCTTGGCATGATTATTCCCTCCAGCCCTGTGATATCACTGGTGAAGGACACTCCAGCTTGGAGAGTCCAGCTGCTCATGTCAATCAGCACCAGATTAGGGAGTTGCCCAGACAAAGGGAGGTGAAATGATTGGTTTATGGTCATATGGCCAAGTCAGTAGGTAGGACTTGGACCCAGGTCTTCCTGACTCCCAGACTGGCCCTCTCTTGTCTACCCCAGGCTCCATCCCATGCTTGCATTCATGCAACCTGAAATCACCCTAGCTTAGGGAGCTAGGGATACAGCACTTCACACACACACACACACACACACACACACACACACACACACACACATACACACACCCTTTCCAGATGGACAGGCAAGGGAGAGAGGGGTCAGCCACCCTGTCCCTAATCTCCCCTTTACCTGTGAGTGCCCCTTTCCTAAACTCAGTTTCTCCCTCAACAACCAGAGATGTCTAACTCATGGCTCATAGGTTGTATGCTGTAGCAACACAACCCCACCCAAATCAGATTCAAATGTCACTGGGAAATATTTTGCTAACTCAATAAATATAATACAGCATAGATAATGTCAATTTGTTGTTTTTGAAATTGATCAACACTGCACAGGGCAAAGTGTGATACCACTGAGTGTGGTACCACTGACCTAAACCAGTACAGGCACAAGGCCAGTGCCCGAGTATGTGAAACATAGAAGAAATGTTTAAGCCATCTATAGAAATAGAGAGAAATGAGTTACAATGGTAGACACATGTGGTGTAGTGGAAAGAACACTGGGCCTGGGGTCCAAAGCCCTGGGTTCGAGTTGTGACTCAGATCTTGGCTAAAGCACTTCCCCATTCTGGGCCTCAGTTTTCTCAACTGTAACCAGAAAGTGGACTGAAGGATGCAGGGACTTACTGATTGTGAGACTGTGGAAAAAATCAGTTCACATTTTTAAGCCTCATTGGCCATCTCCTACATGAGATATAAGACTTGTATCCTTCTTTCCCTTCACTGGGCATACAGGAGCAAAAGTAACCTGTAATCAGCCATGTGAGCTTGGCTGGCTACTATCTATTTTTGTGAAACTCCTGATGTGACCTTTAGACTTGATCATAGAGTGACCATATTCTCACTGGCTCTCTACTTCAAAGAAGAATAGTTAGCATTTATATAGCCCCTACTGTATGCTGGGCATTGTTCAAAGCACTTTACAAATATTTTTAACAAATATCTCATTTAATCTTCTCAACAACACTGAGAGGTAGGTGCTATTATTATCCCCATTTTACAGATGAGGAAACTGAAGCAAACACAGGTTAAGAGACTTGCCCAGGGTCACACAGGTAGTTGAGTGTCTAAGGCCATATTTGGTCTTTCTGACTCCAGGCCCTAGTGCTTTATCCACTGAACCAACTAGCTGTCCTATATAAACAAACAAACAAACACAAAATAACTGCTTTGCTGTGCTTCCTCTCATTCTATCCTTCCTCACTCCAGCACAGATTGAAAACTGGATTTGGGGAAACTCTGGAAGTAGCCAGGCTTCTTCCCTAGGAGGACTCCCAGCTCTGGCCCAGGGAGGCACCATCCCTGCTACAGGAGGGAGAAAGAACCCTAAGGCCTGCTCCCCTATTTCCTGGTAAAAGCTTGGATAAGAAACAAGGGTTATCTAGAGACCCTTGCCAGGAGCAGAGGTAACATGGAGAGGTTCTGAGGCAGACAACTGAGAGCTCTGGGAGAGAAGAGGAGAGTGCTGGGAGGAGACAAAGACTATTTTCCCTGGACTTTCTCCCCCCTTTACCTCTTACCTCCCACCTCCACAGATTCATACACACACACACACACACACACACACACACACACACACACACACACA
>NW_027187178.1:248376-258514 GCF_028583685.1 Petaurus breviceps papuanus
CACACACACACACACACACACACACACACACACACACACACACACACCGTGGCAGTCTACAAAATATTTGGGAGTGTATCTACCAAGGTTTACTTGTAGACTATTTGAATCTAACTATAAAACACTCTTTGCCTAAATAAAGGCAGGTATATATATACATATATAATCTGATAAACATTAATTGCCTATGATTAGGTTGAGCCAATATAATAAAAATGACAATACCATCTAAATTAATTTACTAGCGCTATACCAATCAAACTGCCAAAGGACTACTTTATAGAGCTAGAAAAAACAATGATGAAATTCATATCACAAAATGTCACAAATCTCAAGGGTAATAAATGAGAAAAAGTTGAAAGGAAGGGGGCCAGGGGAACCACATCTCAAACTGTACTACAAAATAGCAATCATTAAAATGATTTGGTATGGGTTAAAAAATAGAGGTTGATTATTAGAACACAGTAGATTCACAGCATATAGAAGCAAATAGTCAGTCACACAGTGTCTGATAAACCTAAAGACCCAAGTTAGTGGAAGAAGGACTCACTACTTAACAAAAACTGTTGGGAAAACTGGATAGCAGTCTGGCAAAAATTAGGTTTGGACCAATACCTTACACCATATACCAAGATAAGCTCCAAATGGATATATGCCCTAGATATGAAAAGTCACATCATAAACAAGTTGGAAAAGCAAGGAAGAAATTACCTTTTAGATCCATGGATAGAGGAAGACTTTATAACTAAAAAATGAGAAGGAAGGCCCCAAAATAATGTAGACTATTTTGATTATATAAAATTAAACAGTCTTTGCACAAAAAAATCTAACATAGTTAAAATTAGAAAGTAAAGAACTAGGGGAATATTTTTTGCAGCAAATTTCACCAATAAAGGTCTCATACCAGGATATATAAGGAACTGATACAAATTTATAACAGCAAGAGCCATTCTCCAATAGGTAAATAGTTAAAGGATATAAATACGCAGTTTTTAAAGTAAGAAATTAAAACTATCAATAACCATGTTAAAATGCTCTAAATCACTAATCATTAGAGAAATGCAAATTAAAATTGAAGTTTTACCTCATCCCCATTAGTCTGGGAAGTATGACAAAAGAGGAAAATGACAAATGCTGGAGGAACTGTGGAAAGCAGGCACACTTTGGTAGAGATGCAAATTGGTCCAGCCATTCTGGAAGGCAATTTAGAATTATTCCCTTCCAAATTACTAAACTGTGACCCAGTCATGTCATTGTTAGGCATATACTTCAAAGAGAACAAGAACAGTAGAAAAGGACCTATGTGTACAAAAACATTTATTACAGCTTATTTTATCACAATAAAGAACTGGAAGCTAAGGGGGTGTTCTATTAGGGAATAGCTTAGCAAATAATATTAGATGAATGTAATGGAATATCTTTGTCCATTAGAAATGACTATATGGACAGTTTCAGAGGAAAATATAAAGACCTCTATGAACTGATGCAAAACAAAGTGAATGGAACCAAGAGAACAATTTATACAATGACAGCAACATTATAGAAAAAAAAACTTGGAAAGGCTTTAAAACTCTGGTCAATGCAATGAAAAACTACAAACTGAATCTTATCTTTGGAAGACTGAACATGAAACACACCACTCACCTCCTGCCAGAGACATGATGAACTTAAACTTCAGAGAGAAGGAGAGAAATTTCTAGGCATGATGCATATGGGAATTTGTTTTGCTGGAATATGCATGCTTATGATGAGTGGTTTTTGTTGTCATTCAATGTTGGTGGTGAGGGTGTAGTGGAAGGATAAATTATAAATGCATATAAAATAAATTTATCTTATTTTTTTAATTGGTGAAAAAAAGTGTCAAGGCTGGGGAATCCAAGGGAAGTGCTCTGGCATTTGGGCAGATGGCCTTATTGGCATCTGGACACTAACAGAGAGGCTCTTAGTGGGGAGGAGCAATAATGGCTGCCTTCAGTAGTCTTCTTCAGGGCTACAGGAAGAAGGTTGTTCAGAGCTAGCCAGAACCAATTTTTTTGGAGGCCAGGCCATGGCTGTACCCCCTTAAGAAACGACTTATGGGGTAAATTGTCTCTAGCCCATCTAGGAAACAACCCTGTGCCCTCTGGGAGAGTTCATTCTCTTAATTGGCCATGCAGTTGAGGACTTGCATCCCATGGAACCTTGAGTTGGGTATAGTATACATTGTCATCAAAGGAGCTCATAGGAGGGTGACCCTTGGTCAGAGGCTCCCTCTTGTAATTAAGGATGTAGATACTTTTAAAGACCTTTCTTGTCTCTGACCCATTGTTTCCTGCCCCTAATAATCTAGGATCTTCAGTATCTGACAATCCACTCTCATCCCCACTAGCAGACATCAACTTCCCTCACAAGCAAACAGGATCACAAGGCTCAAAACACAAGCAGTTTTATTTAGAAGTGAATGAACAAATGAATGAATTAACAAATGAATTTGATGAATGAGTGAACAAATAAATAAACAAACAAATAAATAAACGAGCATTTGCTAATTGCTTACTATATGCCAAGAACCATGCTAAAATTGCAGTTACAAATATAGTCAATGCTCTTATGGAGCTCCCACTCTAAATAGAGATGATAATGCGCACAGGAAGGGTTGGATGGAAAGGCCAGAGACACTAAGGGTGTCAGTGGCAGGGCAAATGACAAGGCCCAGTACTCCCTAGAACACATCAGGGAACTTGTCCTGCAGAGCTGGGAATCTGGAGGGGGCTGCCCAACTACCACCACCACTACCACCACCATTGAAAAGGACCTTCCCCTTCTAGTAAACATAAGGGTCAGAATGGAGCAGGGATTCAGGGCTCCCTTCAGCAGGGCTGGAGCATGGGAGCACTGGCAGAATGGTTGGGAATGGCACCCTGCTGGGCACCAGCTCACATACAGTTAATACAAATGAACAGCTACCACCAGTGAGCTACTCTTCCTCCCCTTTCCCCACCCCTCCATAAACTCAACAGTCTCCATGACTTACAGTACTGTCCTGGGTAGGGCTCTGGAAGGTGAGGACCAGGTGTTGCTTCCCAACACTGGCTGGCCCTCCCATCCATAGCCTGTGTCAGTGGAGGGTGACTTGCTTCCTGTACCTCTTACCAGGTGACACCAATCACTGATCCCCATCACTTCTCCTGGTCATCGACCTCCACAACACTTCCTGAAGGTCTTTTCAGCTCCCAGAGGCAATAGTCATTTGAGTGCTGGTCCTGATCACTCTCCACCACTCCTCTGCCTCCTTCTTCACCTCTCCTCTGCTTCCAAATGGTAGCTTCACCATGGTGGGGAGAAGATGAGACAATGACCATACATCCAGACCAAGCCACTTGTGTACAAGTTCAGAAGGGGGACTGCCAGGCAGGCCTAGAGGCCAGAGGGGGCATAGACAGTCTACTCCAGCACCAGAGCCCTTATTTCAGGCTTAAACCTTCCTGTGCCAGGCAGCCAGAAAAGGACAGGGATCATCCCTGCTCCTCCCACAGATGACAACTGCTATCCCAGGGGAACTGTCTTCTAACAACCAGCCCATTGGCAAGAACTTCCCAGTGTATTTACACACATTTGCCCATGGGTCCCACAACCTGGGCCTCCCTCAGGAGGCTTCCCTCAGGTCTGTGGGGAATATCTCCCTTTGCACCTCCCAAATGGTCTCCAACTCCATGAAGGCTCTCTGGGACCCTTTGCCTTCTCCTTCTCAGCACCTGGACACTGATGATCACATTAGCACTTCCCACTGGTTCCAGAGCTTTATTCAGAGTACCTCACTCTCTCCCCTCCATTGTAGCAGCAAGTACCCCAGCATCCCCATGATGGCTGCCAACACAGGTTCTTAGATCTGCTTTTCTAAAAGAAAGCAACTCAAAATGGGTTAACAAGCTTACTTTAATCAATCAAACATACATCGTTTACCTAGTTCAGGGGAAAAAGGTCAGCACCCTGAACTTCAGAGTATACAGACAAAAACATTTCAAGCAGAGAGGCCTCCAACTGTCCAACTGTTACATCCATACCAAATCACAGTTACCAGAGAGGGAAGCATCAACATCTGGGTTTTCAAAGCCGGGGGGCTCTCAACAACATCTACTCATAGTCTCATCTGGTCAAATCACATAACATTTCTCAAAGTGAGCCCCCGGCTTTGAAAACCCAGATGTTGATGCTTCCCTCTCTGGTAACTATGATTAGGTATGGATGCATGTAATGGTTGGACAGTTTGGAAGCCTGTCTGTTGAAATGTTCTTGTAACTTATGCTTTTAACTTCTGTATATTCTGAAGTTCAGGGTGCTGACCTTTTCCCCCCTGAACTAGGTAAACGACGTATGTTTGATTGATTAAAGTAAGCTTGTTAACCCATTTTGAGTTGCTTTCCTTTAGAAAAGCAGATCTAAGAACCTGTGTTGGCAGCCACCTGGGGATGCTGGGGTGCTTGCTGCTACACCAAGGCAGCCAGTCTGGGTTATTTAAACTACCCAGGGCTGCTTCCTGAAACATCTAGATCAGTTGGGGAAGGGGGAGAGAGAGAGGGATGGAGAAGGCCCTTCTTGGCATAAGGACAGGAGTACCAGGGAGGAAGAAATATTTGGAGACCCTAATAACACAGAATAAACAGTCCTTGAAGGGATGAGAGCATAAGAGTAGAGAAGATCAGAAATGGGTGGAACATTCCAGTGCACCTAGTCCAATCCATCATTTGGCAGATGATGAAACCAAGGCAGAGAAGGGAACTGATTTGCCCAATGTTACACAGCTAGGGAGAAGCAGAGGTGGGTGATAACTCCACAGGAATAAAGAGGCACTTAGTTTCAGTAAATTCTCTCTTCCTACCCCTCCTCCATACCCACAGAGGACCTTCACTATCTGTGGGTGGAACTTTTTATGCCCTGTGTTGACCAGGAAGTTCTGCTGGAGAAACAGGCTAATCAAGTCCTAGGAATGCTTTGCCTCCTTTTAGGGAAAATCAATACATTTTTGCAGGAGGGAAGGAGGAGGAGTGGGTCTAACTCATGTTATGGGAAAATACTGGTACCTATTAGTTGTATCATAGCCTATGTATACTCACAAAATGAAATCTAGAACTTGAGATCATGATTGTGTTCAGTGTCTCTGGCCTTAGTTCCTTAAAGTAGGAGACCCTATGTGGGGGTCTCTTCCCCAGTGGAGTCAATGGGGCTCCTTGATACTAATTCTACTTCTAAGTTTGTTCATCTTGTCCTTTTCTTTCTATATCCAAGAATAGAAGTCTCCCAAGTAGAAACCTGTGGCCCGATTCCCAAAGGGTATGTGATCAACCACTAACCCTCCACACAATAGCCAATCATAGGCCCTGTCTCCAACAAAACCATGCCTACCCATTATACCTACATTCCCCAACTCCACCCCTTCTCTCTCTCCTCTGTATAAGCTCCCAATTGAGCCAAGCAGCAGTTGGACAGGTACCATTGGGAAAATCCTCATTAGACTGTACCCTCTTCTCAAATGACCAGTCTCAAATAACCCTGCCCCCTGCCTTGTTGAATGAGTAGGAATGGATGGCTTATTATCTTCACCATGGACATTATTATATTAAACTTCCTCCCAAACCAATTCCTTTTCTCAACTATCCTATCACTCTCACTGCCATCCAGTCACCCAAACTTGGCATCATCCTCTACTCTTCCTGACTCCAAGTATTCAATATTCTGCTTCTATCTCCACAACATCTTTCATTCAGGACTCCTTTTCTATACTCACAAAGACTGTGGGTGCCTGTGTGGTACAGGCCCATCTTATTACCTCTTGCCTGGAATACTGCAGTAGCCTTTTTGTTCTTCTCCCTGCCTCCATTCTTTCTCCACAGTTGCCAAAGGGCCTTCCCTTTGCATAGGTCTGACCAAGTCCCTCCCTCCCTCAATAAATTCCAGTAACTCCATATTGACACTAGGATCAAATAACTTTCATCTTTATCTCATTTTGTAAAGAGAATCTTTTCTGGTTTTTGTGTAAGCTTCATAATGAACACAATTGGACACTGTAGGCTGGCAAAGACTAGAAAATTTCCCATTAACTATAGTACTGGCAGCATCTAGGCTGAGCTCTCTGTCCCTGGCTATTCAAATATTCTCCTCTGCAGGAAATCTAGTTCCCTGATTACATTTCCCTCCTTACCCATCATCACTACGCCCAATTGTGACATACATATAGGGAGCATTAAATTGAGTGTTTGCTATGTGCCAGGCATTGCAGTGTGTTCTGGGGATATAAAAAAAGGCAAAAACATTCCCTGCCTTCAAGGAGCTCACATTCTAACTGAGGAGACGAAATGCAAATAGCTAAGACTCCCACAGTGTCAATTGGAGGTAATCTCGGAGAGAAGGCCTATCACTGTGGGGGATTGGGAAAGGCTTCTTGAAGGTGACATTTCAGCTGGACCTTGAAAGAAGCCTGGGAAGTCAGGAAGCAGAGATGAAGAGTGAGAACATCTCCAGTAGAGGGAGGCAGCTGGTGAAAGTGAAGGGATGGGGAAAAAATGATGGGAAAGTGTGAGATGGAGTGTCTTGTAGGAGGAGGACAGTTTCACTGAATGATACCATACATGGAGGGGAGTCAAATGCAAAGAGTGGAAAGATAAGAAGAGGCTGGGTTATGAAGGGCTTTAAAAACCAAACAGAAGACTTGATAGTAGACTCTGGAGGCAATAGATTTCCCTGAAGATTGCTGAGTACATTGTGAGACATGAATTTTAGGAAGATCACTTAAATAGTTGAGTAAAAGATGGACTGGAGTGCAGAGAAACTTGAGGTAGGAAGAACAACCAGAAAGCTATGGAAATACTCCAGGATTGAGGTCATACAGGCCTACATTAAGGTGGTATTTGTGTCAGAGAAGGGAGCATATATAAGAGATGTCGCAAAGATGGAATAGACAGGACTTAACAGATATGGGAAGGGGAAAGTAAAAGAGAATGAGGAATCAAAGATAACCCCTACCTTTTGAATCTGGGTGCCTAGGAGGATGGTGGTGCACTTGATGCTAATACTGAAGTTTTTAAGTGGGTAGGGTTTGGGGAGAAAGATAATGAATTCAATTATGAGTTTATTGAATTTAAGATGTCTACAGGGTATACAATTCAAAATTTCTAATAAGAAGTTGGAAATGAGGGCCTGGAGGTAAGGAGAGATGTCAGGGCTGGAGAAATCGATCAGAGAATCATATTCATTGAGATAGTAACATAATCCATGGAAGCTGATGAAATACCCAAGAGAAATAATATGGAAGGTAAAGAGAAGAGGATGAAATAGCAAAGCCTTAGGAGACACCCATGGGTATGAACTGGATGGAGATCCAACAAAGGAAACTGAGATTAAGCAGTCATACAGGTAGGAAGAGAACCAGGAGAGAACAGTATCATAAAAATCTAGGAGAAGCAGGTGATCAACACTGTCAAAGGCTACAGAGAGGGCAAGACGTATGAGGACTGAGAAAAAAGGCCATAACATTTGGCAATTAAGAGATAACTGGTAACTTTGGAGAGAAGAGTTCCAGTTGATTGATGAGGCCAGGGACCAGACTGCAAATTATTAAGAAGAAACTGAGAATAAAGGAAGAGGAGGCACAGATTGCAGAGGTTTTCTCAAGGAGTTTGGCTACATAAAGGAGGAAATATCAAGGATGGTAGCTAGGGTGGATGGATAAATCAAGTGACAGCTTTATAAGGATAAGGGTGATTTGGACATGTTTGTGGGCAGCAGGGAAGCAGCCAGTAGAAAAGAAGAGACTGAAGATTAGGGAGAGTGAGGGTGATAGAAGGAACAATATGCCAAAGAAGAAGAGGGTCAATATTATCATTTGTACATGTAAAGGCATTTGCCTTGGCAAAGAGAAGAGTCACCTCTTAATGTGAGATATGGATGAAGGAAGAATTAGAGGCAGAATGTATCTGAATGGTGGGAGCTGAGAATGAGGGGAGAAGAAGGAGCTCTCAGTGAATGGCTTCCATTTTTTCAACCAAAAATGAGGCAAAATTATTAGCTAAGAGGGTGGGAGGATGGGGAGCCATGGAAAATTTGAAAAAGTTTGGAAAAGCCATGCAAGGATGAATGAAAAGTTTTGAAAAAGCCGAAATGCTGAGTGGGACAGTGAACTGATTAGGGAGAGGTACAAGGATTGCCTGGCTGTAGGCAGGGCCCAGTTAAGACTATACAACATAAATTTGTAGTGTACCTAGGCAGCACTCTGATTTTCTTCAGCTCTGTTCAGGAGCATGTGGAGTCAGTGGATGGTGGGAGTAATTCAAGGTTAGGTGTTAACAGGGCATGATTAGCAATATGTAATGGTGGAAATGACACAATATTATTACAAGATAATGTAGGGTTAAATTGGTTCACCAAATAGTCAACATGGACAAAGGAAGAGAGGATGGACAGTGTAAAAGTAATGGTCTGGAGGAACTGGAAGACATGATTAGGACAAAGAATAAGGTTAGAGATCATACAGCTGAGGGAAAGACAAGAATGATAAAAGATTATGATCAAATAAGGGAATTTCAGAGGTCATGAACATGGAACAGTTGAGGGTTACCATATTTGTAGCTGAGATGGGATGGAGGGGTAGGTAATGGGAGATGGGTAAATTGAAGTTAAGTGTTTGAAGGAATATCAATATACTTTAAAGTATAAAAGATAAAGTTATCAAGTTAAAGTCCCCTGGTGTGTGTGTGTGTGTGTGTGTGTGTGTGTGTGTGAGAGAGAGAGAGACAGAGAGAGAGAGAGAGACAGAGAGAGAGAGAGACAGAGACAGAGAGACAGAGAGAGAGAGAGACAGAGAGACAAAGAGATACAGAGAGAGACAGAGAGAAACAGAAAGAGATACAGAGAGACAGAGACAGACAGACAGACACACAGAGAGAGAGACAGAGAGACGGGAGAGAGAGAGATAAAGAGAGGGAAAGAGAGAGAGAGAGAGAGAGAGAGAGAGAGAGAGAGAGAGAGAGAGAGAGAGAGAGAGAGAGAGAGAGAGCCAGGCACTGAAATCACTGAAGGAAGAAGGAAAATGTCCTAGAAGTTGTCTTGATTGTGTAACAAATAGGGATTGAATATCCTCTAAGGTGGAGAGGATACTAAGTGTTGGCTGTAGTAATTGTTTGTCCCTTATCCTTGAAGAGGACCATGACATCAGGAAGATGATGCCATGACTTGCAAGTGAATTGGATTTAAGTGAGGGAAGGCTGTGCTAAGTCACCAGCCTCACTGTCTTCTCTGGAGCCATTCGGGTGCAGTGATCAGATATACATAAGGAATGGAGATGGCCCTTGATCTGAGATTATGTTGGGAAGGCAGCTATAATGGCTGTATGTAATTCAAATGCAAATTTAAAGATCTTCCCTGCCCCTAGGCTAAAGTGCACCTGGAGCCTGGGGTGGAAGGCTTGTTTTTCAGTAGATACTTTTTGATTGGGCAGTGAGTCAATAAGGTTGTTACATTCTCAGAGCCAGGAGAAGGCTATATAAGCCCTGATGTGTAGCTTTGTTTGGGGGCTCACTTTGAGAAGTGTTCTGTGATTTGATCTGGATTCTGGGAAGCCATTGTCCAGAGCCCCCCGGCTTTGAAAAACCCAGATGTTGAAACCCAGATGTTGATTTGGTATGGATGTAATGGTTGGACAGTTTGGAAATTTGTCTACTTGATCTGTTTCTCTGACTTGATAATTCTGTTTGTGTATTCTGAAGTTTGGGGTGCTGACCTTTTCCCCCTGAACTAGGTAAACGATACATGTTTGACTGATTAAAGTAAGCTTGTTAACCCAGTTTGAGTTGCTTTCCTTTATCAAAGCAGATCCAAGAACTTGTGTGAGCAGCCACCCTAGGGACGCCGGGGTGCTTGCTGCTACACTTCCCCAACTAGATTGTAAACTACTTGAGGATAGGGATTGTCTTTTTGTTATTGGGACTCCCAGTGTTTAGCCCAGTGCCTGGCACATAGGAGACACTTAAATATCTATTGACCTTACCTATCAGTGGAGTCTTGTCTATCAGTGCAAATCATCTATATAGAAAATGCACCCAGAGTTCTGGGAGGTCTTTCTCTGATTTAATGACTGTGTATGTATACCCATATGAAATATATACAT
>NW_027187178.1:258614-286535 GCF_028583685.1 Petaurus breviceps papuanus
CGGGGTGCTGACCTTTTTCCCCTGAACTAGGTAAACGATACATATTTGACTGATTAAAGTAAGCTTGTTAACCAATTTTGAGTTGCTTTCCTTTTTTAACAAAGCAGATCTAAGAACCTGTGTTGGCAGCAAACCCTGGGGACGCTTGGGGTGCTTGCTGCTACACTGTATTACAATCAAGTTGAGTTGAGGCTAATCTATTACTGTCTACCTTTATTTTAATACATGCTCCAAAACAAAAACACAAGAGTTGGCTTAAGTTTGTTGGCTTTTTTGGTGATTTTTTTTTGCTGGTGGTGATGATGATAGAAGAAGTCTGGAAGTGCCAATGTGGAGCCCTGAGTATTTGTACTCCTCCACAACAACCAGTGATGGGGGGTGGGAAGGGAGGATAATGAAAGTGCAGCCAGTGCTGGAAAGGGTGACCAGGGATGTGTGATGAGAGGGGAGCCAGGTCTCTGTCAGTGCACAAACATAGAAGGAATGAAAAAGGAAGAGGTTAAAGATGAAAGCCAGTTTCCTATATGGAGCTGGCATTCTAGAGAGCATGGTGGAAGGGGTGGGTAGCTCTGGAGTGAGATGTTGAGTGGGGAGGTTGAGAGTAAGGGAATAGGTAGTGGGGGGTGGAGAATGGGGTTTGTCCAGTGCCATCTGGGAGTTGAGAATCACCAGGATGGGGAGACTGCGATGGGTGCAAGTATATAACCACTGAAGGAAAACTTCACACAGATTGTCATTGCTTGGAAAGAAGTCCATTGAGGGAGGGAGCTGATCAGACTGCTCAGGGCTCTCCCACAATGTCCAGCCTAGTGGCAGGTGGTGGTGTTGAGTGCTGAGAGGCACAGGGGTGCACCTCACAACAGGCTTCCTGAAGGAGTCTGAACAGTAGGCAGGAACTGGGCATTTGAGGAGGGTCTGGTCTGGGAACAGCACTGGAGCATAGCACTGGAGAAGGACCTGGGGCAAAGACAGAGGCCTATGGAGGCCTGGATCCGGGGCTGATGAAGGGCACCCTGGGAAGACTCAGGACAGAGGAAGCCACAGACAGGTAGGTGCCACTAGGCCTGATGCAGAGGTGAAGACAGAGGGCACAGGCAGAGGAGGAGAAGCCAGGGCTCCCAGGCAAGTCCCAGAGGTGAAGGCAGAGCCCACTAGCACTGGACCAGCAGCATCCAGGCAGAGGACAGGATGATATTCTCAGCCATATTCCTGATAGGTCTGCCCTTCAACACAGACCAAAACTTCCCATTCTAGCTTCTTGGGCTATCATATCACACAGCTCTTACTAAACTCACCATCCATTGAAATTCCATTTTTCAGACCAACTGTGCTTCTCTCATCTTGCATTTGTGGGCCTGATTTTTTAATAGAAATGCAAGATTATGCATTTGGATTCAGCCTAGCGCTCTCACCATGTGTGCTGACTGTGCCATGTTATAATCTCATTAGGTTCATATCTACCTTGGTTTCTGGGCCACTGCCTTCCCCTCCTCCCTGAGCTGAGGAAATTCCCCCAATTACAGCAACACCCCACAGAAGGAGCACCTTTGCATTTTGTAAAAGTTTTAAGGAGAGAGGAAGAAAATGGAAAATGAGGTGGGGGGAGGAATGGGAGACAATCTTCTTGGACCAAACTCATACAATAGATAGAAGGTAGTCAGTTTGCCCAGGCCTAGCTGTTCCTGGCCTCTCATGCTGCACTCAAAAGTTTTGTTCTTCCAAGGCCAGCGTCCCACTAGATAGGCTGTGATGATACAAGTACATGGTGCTACAAGTATATGATGGCCAAGGCATAGGAGGTCTTTATTCCTGTGATTTTCATTTTTCTCACGTATGGGTTTGAGCCAGGGCTTGAACTGGGTGGCAACACTGGAGGGGTCTCTAGGCTGCTGGGGTATGGCTGGGAACAGGAGAGAGGCCTGGGCTAGTGGCTCTGGGGAAACAGCCCCCACCATTCTGCTCCTCTCTTAGCTTGAGACAGGAGCACATAGCCAAAGTCCATGTCTGCTGGCCATACTGGTTTCTCCACTTTGGCATCTTACTAGGTATTCTGTGGCCCTTCCCCCCAGCTCTGAACTGAAGGGGGTGTGGGACAATACGGGCAGGGGAGGGAGAGATCGCAAATTCTGATCACGTTTCTAGTCAGGCTAAGCAGTCCAAAAGGCACCAAACTGTCTAGAATGAGACATCCCTGAGTCTCTGAAGCAGATGACTTGGGAATGTCTTCTCCCCTCTCAGGGGAAGTAGCTTCTTGTATCTGGGGCAGCTCCGACACCAGGCTCAGTCTCCTAACCCTCAAGAGTTGGCAAGGGGACCAGAGGATTACCTCTCCTGCCCCATTGAAAATTTCATTTTCCAACTCCATTCAATTATCGGTCAGAGCACACACAGGGACATGTGGATGTTAGAAATAAAATCAGGTGCTAGCAGCTGGTAGTGAATAGAGCACCCGAGGCTGGCTGAGCTGGAGGAAAGGATAAGGGGCAATGGGGAGATCACAGGGTCAGAGTCAAGTTTCAAACTGATGCCAACATACTGGTCTGTTTCACATGAGTTTATGAAGAAGGGAGACTGGCTTAGGCAGGGGCAAAGAGTATGAAAACGATGGTCTCCCATGAGGGAAAGTTGTGTGTTTGGTGGGGGGGGGGAAGAGGTGGGGGTGTGACTGACCTCACAGCACTCTTATGTTATGCTCTCTTTCTTAAACTCCTGGTCATCCTGATAATGATTTAGGAATTGGCTAGCTGGAAGCTCTCTAATCCTGCTCTGTCTCTACCTTTTGTCCATTGGACAATGAGTGATCTGCTATCAGGGATTCTTGGTGCTGTGATGGGAGCCTGGGCCAAAGGATGGCAGGGCTAGATCCTAGGAGGGGGTTGACTCTTGGTTGGAAATGCCATTTGATTTTCTGTCTGTTTGGCCAAGCTTCTGGCTTAAGTAATTTCTCTCCATTTATTCTTGATCTGTCCATTTTCTTGCTGTCTTCCCTCCTCCCACCCCTTTCTGATTTTTCTTATTTTTTTCTACTTGTATTTTGTTGGTGGTGCTCATTCTTGTATAGGTATTATTTTCCACCTCTTTTACATGCTTGCATGAAAATCCCTTCACTTTGGGTAGCCTCAGGGAAGAGAAGTTTTCCTCACTCCCTAGGAAATACACTCAGACCCTGGGCAGCTGGGCGCTGGCATGCCTTTGTCTGTTGGCCTGCTTGCCTTTCTCTTCCTGTCTGTGCCCCTCTCCTCACATCTGGGCTCTCTTTCTCTGAATTCAAGCCTGACAAAGATCTTGCTGTCCCCACCACAGGGCAGCGTGCCACAAACTCTAACTCCCCATCACTGAAGGTGACTTGGCTGGCATCCTACAAATGACGTCTTCCCCAGGTGCTGCTGGCATAATGGCTTAAAGCAGTGGCACTGCCATTTTCAGCCTCTCTTTGATGAATCCAAAGGGACCCTAGAGGGAAAACTCTTTCCCAAACTGAGACACTCCATAACAAAATCCCTTTGAAATGTCCTTCCCCTGGGGGGAGGGAGCTTCATTGGTAAGACTGCTGACAGGAGGCCACCCTGGCCCACCAAGGCACAACTGGCACTGGAGACCAGCTGGTTGAAGATTTCAGAAGGAAATCTTTATCTTTCATTCTATGGAAGGAAGAGATTAGGCAGCAAGAGATCCTAGAGGTCCTACAGAGAATTCTCAGAAGAAACACTAAAGTCAGGGTGCATTTTACTGCCCAAAGCAGGGATCTTCTCCCCCACCAAATATTTGATGGCTGAACCCTTGACTAAGCCGGCCAGATAACATGTTTTTTTTTGATGGAAGATGTCTGGCATCAGTGGGGTACATTGCAGAAAAAGGGCAGGCCTCACTTTTCTCCATTATGTGACTCTCCTACTTCTAAAATACAATAGTCTTCAAACTGCCTTTCAACCAAAATCTGAGCAATAAAGGCCAAGGCTAGAACAGGGTGGCTGCATGGAGGGGAGTACCAGGCTGGGTCAGGGTTTGCCCTTTATGTCTAAGAGTTAAACCCCTCTAGCCCTGTCCTGGTCCCTTTTGGGGGGAAAGGGTGTGGCTACTCTGCTTAGGGAAGAGCAGGCAGCTTTGTTTTAGAAAAGGGTTGGATCCTCAAAAGCCCTCTTCTCTCTCCTGGAGAGGGAGAATTTCAGGCTGTTCACTGGAAGGTCAAACACCGAAGCATAAAAAGTCTGGCCACATGACAAGATGGAACTCATTGGAAAGACCCTGCCATTGGGAAAGATTGAAGGCAAAAGGAAAAGGAGATGGCAGAGGATGAGACAGGTAGAGTGTCACTGAAACAATGACTTTGGGCAACGAACCTGGGAAGACTTGGAGAGACAGAGGACAGAGGGGCCTGGTGTGCTCTGGTCCAGGGGTCACAAAGAGTAGGACCCAACTTAATGACTAGACAACAAAACAACTTTCCTGAGGAGCTTTTTTGGGAGGTCCATTACATCCTCCAAAGCTGTCTCCTTTCATCTGGTTAAAGAATTCCACGTGCCCCTTTTCTGACAGGGGCATCTCAGTGCCTGGAACAGGGGAGACAAAATTAAGTTCTCACATAAATGAGTCAAAGGTTTTCTCTTAGTACAATAGAGCAAAAAGCCCCTCCAGGCCCATCCTGGTCAAATGACTGACATTTCAGGGCCAGAAAGGCCTGTCTCCCTCCAGCAGGGCAGGGTGAATAGGAAGGAACTCTTAACTTCTGTTCCCAGGCAGACTGTGGGAGGGGTCTGCTCCTAGGAAATCAGTTAAGAGAGGTCCCCTCCCCATCATTTTCCTGCCATTACCAGAAGCTTGGTCCTGGATGTCTCCCTTTTCACCTCCCCAAGTTTCTCCTGAGCCCCTGGGAGGGACTTGTCGGGCCCTGGGCCTGGTACTCCCCCTTGCCCAGGATCTTCATGTCCCCCATCCCCAAGGAAGCAGCTCTCAGAGTCCAACTCTGGGCCATCTGGGCCATAGGAACAGTTTAGGATGGTAACCCAGTCTAAAGGGTACTTCCCAGTGTATGGGGATTAAGTTCTCAGAACCCTTGGCAAATAGCCCATGCCAGGCTCTCAGGTCCTTCCTTTCTTTGGGCAGTAGGCAGCATTTCTGGTAGCACAAAGGAAGGGATCCTGCTGTTTGCTTGTGGAACCCCTCCTAATTAGCCTGCTATAGCTCCCTATTGCTTTCCCCCACCCTTCTGCTTCTGTGGCAGCCCTCCCACCACCACCACCACCACCCAAGGGTCAGGCCTAGGGAATCCAAGCAAAAGAATCTCAGCTCCTAAAATCCCTGCACACGCGGCTTGGAGAAGGACTTGGGGAAGAAATCAGATGACAGTCATTGGGTCCATGATGAGATCAACAAATCAGTCCCACAGGTGTACCCAACTACCATCCTGGGTGGAAGAAAAGGGCTATAAAGGGGGCAGCTAGCTAGGATTGGGGAAGAATCTTCCAGCATCTCAGCAGAGAGTCCTCTCCAGCCTTCCCAAGGAAAAGGATCCCCTGCTGTGTTCTCCCAAGGCCCCCATGTGCAGACTTCAAGGTGGGAAGAGAACCTGTCTCACATGAAAAGGCAGGCCAGGGAACCAGTTCTGATGTCCAAAGAACCCTCCCCCCAAGCAGTAGAAGACCAATGAACAGAGCAGGGATTCAGGCCAGCAAAGTCAACATCTCATGAGTAAGTATAAGGTCAGGGAGCATCAGGGATTGGAATCATTGTGGGACTCAGCCTGGATCACCAAGCTTAGGCAGGTCTTTTGATGGCTCTGTCCCCTGCCCTAAGGCTGAGGCCCTAGCAGGTCCCTCACTGATGGGCTGGGACCAGCCTCCCCCTGCCTCAGCCATCCCAACCTCCTAGAGGCCCCACTGTGACCTGACTTCCCCAGCATGTCTTTGGTAGATCTGGTGTAGCAGGAGGAGATGGCCAACAGGAACCAAGCCCAGAAGCTCCCTTGATTGCCTGGGCCTAGCTTTCCTCATTCCCTCTTGGCTTTTCTTACCCCAGAATAAAAAGGAATGAACAAAACCACATAGCAGGCTCCCCTCCTTCCTTCAGGGGTACAGTGCTACAGGTGCAGGACCAGGCACCTGGAGAACTGGGAAAGGGCCCAGACAACTCCAAAGCTTCTCACCCAGGGAGGAGAGTGGACACCCGAGAACAGGAGGAAGCACCTGAGCAGGACTCACTGCAGCCAAGAGTCATGCCATGCCCTGCCAAGTCACCCCAAGGCACTGGAGGGGGATGTCAGTACAAGTTCAGGCGGCAAAGGGACAGGGAGTGCAAGAGATGTCCAGACTGGGTCCTCTCTGGGGAACTTTTCTGGGGATTGCCATCCACTTTTACCCTTCGGAGAAATTATTGAAAGGGGATTTTTAAGAGTTAAAAGTGGTTTGTTAAGTGTTGACTTAACTAATTCCATTTTGTTCTGTATTTGCCACTTTGCTACATATGACCCCAGCATGAACTGCAGGATCAATTTACCACATTTGGTTTCCTTCAGTGTCTTCTTTTGTCCCATTATTTTGACAAAAGACTTAATTGTTACAAAGGACTTGAGCAGCCCAAGGACATCTGCTTGTCTTCTTCATCTGGTCCTCCAAGTGCTATATGGTTCCCTTTGATCTAGTGTGAATCATTCTGTTCACAAGGACACAATCCTCTCTCTCTTGGTACTAGTGATCTACATCCAGCTGCTCTCTAACAAAC
Organism: Petaurus breviceps papuanus; assembly: GCF_028583685.1. NCBI lineage: Eukaryota > Metazoa > Chordata > Mammalia > Diprotodontia > Petauridae > Petaurus > Petaurus breviceps. Next base: position 265,332 of record NW_027187178.1, read on the forward strand.
AGCCATTTTTTCCCCTGCTGTCCCACATAATGAATGATATATGTATATGTCTCACACACATATATCTTTCTAGCTAAATTGTAAAGAGACATGCATTTCCATGAACTCCTGGTGAAGTGTGTCTCATTGTGAGTGAATAAAAACTGCAGTATCTCTGTCTCTGTCCTATTGGCAGTGGCTTATCAATGAATCCAAGGACAGTTCATGCAACAATATTGGGTGGCTTCCCTTGGTTGTGTCCTGCTGGAGACAGAGCCTGACTGTGTGTGCTAGGAGAACAGAGGGCCAAAGTGAGGGAGCCCACCAGGTTGTGTTTGGCTGTAGAAAGTAAGGAGGAAGCAGGAATATGGCTTGGGCTGAGCATAGCAGAAAGTGTTTGGAGTCAGGACTGGGCTCCATGCCCTTTCTCCTCTGTGCAGGGGTTCAGAAGGTTGGTTCAGAACAGGGAATCCCTACTTTTTTTGGGCCACACACCCCTTGGCTTTACAGTAAATCTTTCTATGCCTCTTACTCAATATGAAATGCAAGAAATTCTACTGCATAAAGAGATCACTTTCCGGGGTGGCCAGGTAGCACAGCGAGTAAGAGCACTGGCTCCAGTGTCGGGATGACCTGGGGATCAAATCCAGGCTCAGATACTTAGCACCACACCCAGAAATAACTGGTCATGTAACCTTGAGCAAGTTACTTAACCCCGATTGCTTTAAAAAATTAAAAAAAAATTTAAAAAAAGAGATCACTTTCCTTTTCCAAGGCTACACCAACATTTTTGTGACTTCATTGATGGGATGACCTCATTATTTCTTAAGTATTCTGTGGATCCCCTTGACAAGCTTCTCCTTCTCTCTAGGGTTGAGATCATCTCCAAGGACCTCCTCCACCTTAAATCTATGAACTTCCAATTCCCCTTCCCTACTCTCTCCTAAGGGCTCTCTGGAGGCCACTGCCTCACCCATTAAGCCAGGATTGAGCTGCCAGGCCACCCAGAACCAGCCCTGCCACACCCCCACCTGACCCACTCTGCCTGCAGCCTCCCTGCCTGGCCTGACTGACCTCTGAGCCTTGGGCCTGGGGGGAACCATGGCTAGATCTAATCTCATGGAGAGGACTTCCCCTCCAGCACCCCTCCTCCTCCCCAGGGCAGTTCCTGGTTAAGGTTTCCCATGTACACAGATCTTCTACACCTGGACATTATTTAAGCTATTTACCTCTCCCTCCACTCCCTGAAGGAACAGACAGCTGCCATGTAATGGACAGAAGGCTGGGGTTGGAATCCTGGCTCTGACTTTCTAAGGTTCTACTAACCTGGGTCATCATAACAATTCACTGGACCTCTCTGGGGTTTCAGACCCACTTCTGACATCCCTTTCAGGACTGGGGCCTAGGATGGATCCCTAGGGACAAGCTGCCCTGTACCCAAAGATGCCACTTCTAGTCCTCCCTGGTGGGGAGAGGAAGGGAGGATTGAGGGGTTTGAGGGCTCTCTCTAGTTGGGAGGAGGAAGGGGATCAGGCTGAAACCACTGCTCTCCCTCCATGAGGCAGCTTCCCCAACGTGGAAGAGGCTGCCTCAGGAGGAAAGGATCAGTTCTCCAACACTGGCTGGCTGGATGCCCAGGAGTCCTGAATGTTGTCCAGGGGACTGGCGCTCAGGCCTGGGCGGGAACGAGGCATCTGCAGCCCCCTCCAGCTCTGGGGGTGTGTGATTGGAAGATTCCACGATTCTAGGCTTGCAGCCCTGGGAGCTGAAGCTCCTTATTGCCCTCCCAGCCCCTCCCCCCTTCCCAAAGGGCCCACCAGCCTGGCCTGCCACTCACAGGGATTAACTTGCCAGCCCTTCCTCCTCTGCAGATTTCAAGCCTTTCCCCAAGGCTGCTCCCTCTGCTTCTCTCAATCAGCCCAGACAGTTTTCTCTTCCCAGAGACTCTCAATTGGACTTTATGCTCCCTGCCCAGCCCTGGTTCACACAGGAGTAGCTTTGTGGGCAGGCTTGCTGGCTAAGCTCCTTCACACAATCCTTCCTTAGTACAAACTTGAGCATATCTAAACCAGCACGGAAATACTTGCTGCTCATGTCCCAGACAGAATGGAGGACTCTGGAACCAACTTAGATTTGGATTGGGATATTTTGGCCACAGTGATGACTTGAGGGACCTAGAACCTTTCTTCCCTTCCCAACAAAAATAATGTAGTTCTGATCCATCTGTGGTGGGGAACCATAGGGGTAGGTGGGAGGGTGAACTTACTTGTTTAGAGGAGGAAAGGATTATAGATTTTAGAGCTGGAAGGGACCTTAGAGACCTGTTGGCCCAGTTCCCTGTCATTTTGCAGATAAGGAATCTGAGGCACAGAGAGGTTAAGTAATTTCCCTAGGGTCACACAGCCATCACCTCTGTGTGCCAGAATTTGAACTCAGGTCTTCTTGAATTCAAATCCAGTACTCTAATCACTATAGTAGGTCCCTATTACATAGAAGCATTTTCATCTATTTAAATGGCACAATAATGCCTTTAGCATTCTCAGCGAATTAGGGTGAATGAGTGTCTTAGAGTCCTGAGAATACAGGGGGCTTTGGAGGAAAAGAGAGGTTCACATTATGGCTTCATGACAGGGTTACCCTCAGAAGGACATTAAAGTGGGGCGGAGAGTGCCAAGGAAAAGGGGTATGTTTCAAGGGAAGTTTGGAGCACAACAAAGGCAAACTTCAAGAGATTGAAAAATTTTTTCTAACCATACAACAGAGCTGAGAAGGGTTTTAAGACTGAGAATGTCAGAGATGGACAAGGTGCTAGAACATGGGATGTCAGAGTTGAGAAGAGCCTTACACTATACAATATTAAAGATGGAAGAATCTTTCAAGCAGAGAGGCAGTGAACACAGAGGATGTGGAATGGTAGACCTTAGAAAGGATGCTAGAGATAATGGAGGACAAACAGTCCATTTTTAAGACCAAGAGACTGAGGCACAAAGACAAGAAGTAACTTTTTGAGGAGTCAGAGCCAAAAATTACAATCCCAGGTCCTAATGATTAGTCTGGGGCTCTTTCTTTAAGAAGGCTTCTGGGGCCAAGACATAGAAGTCAGTTTCCTCTTCAAGAGGGGTGAGGCCCTAGGGCCTGTGACTAAGGGGATATGTCGTATCTCCTTTCCTAGGAGCTCCTTCAGGAGAGGCTGGTCCCACTGATTCTCTCTCGCAGTTACATTTGTTTGTCTTCCACTTTCTTCATGTTCTTCTCATCCTTTCTCCAGTCAGTTGGTGACCCTAATGGGGCCCTGGCCCCCAAGTGGAGTTCTCAGTGGGACCCCGACATCTGATTGATAGTCTTCCTGGAAGTATGGGATTTAGATGGTGGTCTTGGAAGAATCTACTTTAGAGATGATAAAAGAATCTGAATTTGGAAGGAGAAACCCAATCACTACCTCTTCCTCTCTTTCATATTCCCAAAAGCAGGGTTGGTGTCTGCCATAGATAGAACTCACAGAAAGACCTACAATTAAGGGTTCCAGGGACCTACTGATATCACCAATAAGATTCTGGAGTCCCAGCCAAACTGATGGGGTGCTTGGTATCTACATCTGCAATATCAGTCTGTAGCATCAGTTTGTAACATCAGTCTGTAAAATCACATTTCTCCCTCCCCAGCCTCAAAGTATTAACTCTGCCCCTTCCCCTGCCAGCACTCTGTCCAGCAACAACTCACGAACTGTTCATCTCTGCTTGGAACAATAACAAGCTATACCTATGAACTAAACCATCTATAAACATTTTAGCTTAGGCAAATGTTAGTAAACATTAGTAAAGTGGCCAGCTGGACCCATGAATCCTTTAAGGCCCTATCTATAGGTTAACTCCTTAGCCAATTATACACATACTGAATCTCTGTTAGCCTTGATTCCCAACATCCATCTTGTCAAACATGACACTGATGGGTGGCAGACTAGGCACTTCTCAGTCAGCCCTTGACCACAAGATGACTTAGTGACATTTCAAGCCAAAAACCACACCTCCAGGCAGCCCTCCCCCCCACCAGTGAATTATGGGCAATATGCCTGTGCAGTTGACATTAAGAGTGCATGTTCCTTTAAGCACTGACCACTCCTTAACTCCTCCCCAATCCCACCCTTACTCACCTAGTTAGCATAATTGACATCTGATGAATTGCCTAGACTCCTTAAAACTATGCCTATGTCATCTTTAAGTTTGCAGGTTCTCTAAGAACTCTTGCCCCCTGTACGGCATAACAATAAACTTGCAAGTCCCCTAAGGACCCTTGCCCGCTGTAAAATGTAACAATAAACTTTTACAATTCTGACTCCAAGTCTGCTTGGGCCTACTGAATTCTTTGCCAGACTGAATTGAAGGCATTCTGGTCTTTGATAAGGATCAGAGTTCCTGTATAACCTATTGCCATTCCCCCCATCAAAACCATCCACTTGATCCCAGGGCCCACTGGGATCATCACTTGAATGCTAGGACCCTATCAAGATCACCACTTGATCCCTAACCAGGCCATCAATAAAGTATGAGACCCCCAAAGAGATGTCTAGCCAAGTCCTAGCCCTCCTATAAGACCACCAACTGGTTAAGAGGATTCCAGTAAGGTTACCTAGTGGATATCAAACCCACCCTTTCTCCCTATTTGCACATTTTTCTTGAGGGAAACCACAATCTTTTAAAAATGGAACTTGTTTCTTTTTTTAAATTAATACTTTTTAAATTAATAATTAATTCATAATAAATTAATTAATTATTTTTGCTCCCTTTTGGCTCCCTCTACTGTGTGAGTAGAAATGAACATTTGGAGAATTGTTGTGCAAGTATAAATAATAAGCCTTGGCAACAGATTGTATATATGGAATGAATATGGGTAATGAATCAAGGACACCAAAGTTGGGAAGCTGGGTGACTGAGAAGACAGTAGTACCGTTGAGATTAATAGGGAAATTTGAAAGAAAGTAGGGTTTTTGGAGAAAGGGGAGGGAAGAGAGTAAGTATATAGTACCTACTATATTCCAGGCACTGTGCTAAGCACTTTTAAAAATATCTCATTTGACTCTTACAACATTCCTTCAAGAACACCATTATTATCCCTATTTTACAGTTGAGGAAACTGAGGCAATCAGCAGTTAGGTGACTTGTCCAAGATCATCTAGCTAGTAAGTGTCTGAGGCCAGACTGGAATTCAGATCTTCCTGATTCCAAGCCCAGTGCTTTATCCACCAGGCCCACCAGCTGTTTCTAAATAACGAATCCTATTTTGTCTATGTTGAGGTTGAGATTCCTACGAGACATCCAGTTGAGATGTACAGAAGGCATTTGGTGATATGAGGCTGAAATCTGTGAAAGAGATTAGGGCTGGATGTGTGTGTGTGTGTGTGTGTGTGTGTGTGTACACATATATGTGTGCAAAGCACTCCAGGATTTTTTGAAGAATCAGACTCAACTGAAATGACTCAATCTGACAGATAGGAGAAGAACCAGGAGAGAGCAGTGTCATAAAAATTTAAAGGGAGATAATATCCAGGAAAAGAGCATGATCAATAGTATCAAAGACTACAGAGAGGTTAGGAAAGAAAAGGATTAAGAAAAGACCCTTAGGGCCTAGCGGTATCAGATCTAAAACTGTACTATAAAGCAGCAGTCATCAAAACCACTTGGTACTGGCTAAGAAATCGAGTGATGGATCAGTGGAATAGGTTAGGTACATGCAGTCAATGACTATAGTAATCCACTGTTTTATAAACCCAAAGACTCCAGCTTCTGGGATAAGAACTCACTGTTTGACAAAAACTGCTGGGAAAACAGTATGGCAGAAACTTGGCATAGACTAACATCTTACACTGTATTCCAAGATAAGGTCAAAATGGGTACACAATTTAGACATAAAGGGTGATACTATAAGCAAATTAGGAGAGCAAGAAATAGTTTACCTTTCAGATCTATGGAGAAGGGAAGAATTTATGACCAAATAAGAGATAGAGGACATGCAAAATGGATAATTTTCATTACATTAAATGAAGAAGGTTTTGCTTGACAAAAAAACCCAATGCAATCAAGATTAGAAGGGAAGCAGAAAGCAGGGAAACAATTCTTATAGCCAGTGTCTCTGATAAAGGTCTTATTTCTAAAATATGTGGAGAACTGAGTCAAATTTATAAGAATTAATATTTATAAGAATAATTACCCAATTGATAAATGGTCAAAGGATATGAACAAGAAGTCCTCAGATAAAGAAATTAAAGTTATCTATAGGTGTGTTAAGAAGTGCTCTAAATCACTTTTGATTAAAGAAAGGCAAATTAAAACAGCTCTGAGGTACCACATCACACCTATCATCTTGGCTAACATGATAAAGCAGGAAAATGATAAATACTGGAGAAGATGTGGGAAAATTAGAACACTAATACATTGTTTGTGGAGTTGTGAACTGATTCAACCATTCTGGAAAGCAATTTGGAAGTATGCCCAAAGGGCCATAAAACTGTGCATACCCTTTGATTCAGCAATTAGTAGTTACTAGTATGTTTCCCAAAGAGATAATAAAAAACGGAAAAGGTCCCACATGCACAAAAATATTTATAGCAGCTCTTTTTGTGGCAGCTAAGAATTGGAAATTGAGGGGATACCCATCACTTGGGGAATGACTGAACAACTTGTGGTATATGAATGTAATGGAAGACTACTGTTCCATAATAAATGGTGAGCAGGCTGATTTCAGAAAAACCTGGAAAAACTTACATGAAATGATGCTGAGTAAAGTGAGTGGAACCAGGAGAACATGGTACACAGCAACAGCAACATTGTATGATGACCAAATTTGCTAGACTTAGCTCTTCTCAGCAATGCAATGACTAAGACAATTAATTCCAAAAGACTCAGGATGGAAAATGCTATCCACATCCAGAGAAAGAACTATGGAGCCTGAATGCAGATCAAAGCAGACTATTTCCTTCCTTCTCATGGTTCTTTTTCCTTTTGCTCGGATTCTTCTTTTTCAACATAACTAATGTGGAAATATGTTTAGTATGATTGTACATGTATAGCCTATGTCAGATTGCATGCCGTCTTGGGGAGGGGGAGAAGGGATAGAGGTGGAAAAATTTAGAACTCACAATCTTATAAAAGTGAATGTTGAAAACTAAAAATAAATAAATAAGTTTTAAAAATAGAAAAAAAGTAAAGTGTTATTGTCTACACAAAAAAGAAAAGACCATTAGAGTTGGTAATTAGGAGATCATTAGTGACTTTGGAGAGAGCAGCTTTAGTTGAATAGTGAGATTGAAAGCTATGTGCATTATCTTGCCCATTAAAGCATGAACTCCTTAGAAGCAGGAACTTTTCTATTTATATCCCCAGCACTGAGCACAGTGCTTTGCATCCAGTAAGCCCTTAATAAATGCTTCAGTCCTTCATTCACTGAGTATAGCTGTCTTCTCCAATAAGTTCAGCTAAGAAAGTGGGGGAGTGATAGGGGATGATGGTCTAGAATGTCTAGGACAGGGGATAATGGCTAGCAGGGATGTTGGTATCAAGTGAGAATTTTTAAAGGATGAGAGTGACAAGGGTATATTTATAGACAATACAGAAGATAGTGAGACATTAAAGATTAGAGAGTGAGAATGACAGAAGGGGCAATGTGCTGGAGAAGACAGGATGGAATATGATCAAGGCTGAATATAGAGAGATTTAAAAAAAAGGATTTATTTATTTATTTTACTTTTTGGAGGGCAATTGGGGTTAAGTGACTTGCCTAAGGTCACACAGCTAATTTTTTTGTGTTAAATGTCTGAGGGTGGATCCGAACCCAGGTCCTCCTGACTCCAGGGCCGGTGCTCTATTTATTGTGCCACCTAGCCACCCCCTGATTTATTTATTTTTTAGTTTTCAACATTCATTTCCACAAGATTTTGAGTTACAAATTTTCTTCCTGTCTCTCCCTTACCCCCACCCCAAGATAGTGAGCCTACTGAATAGCCCTTCCCCCAATCTGTTCTCTCTTATATCTTCTCCCATTCCCTCCCCCCCCCAACTTTCTAGTAGGGCAAGATGAATTTCTATACCACAGTGCCTGTATATCTTATTTCCCAGTTGCATGTAAAAGACAATATTTGACATTTGTTTTTAAAACTTTGATTTCCAGATTCTTTCCCTTCTTCCTTCCTCACTCACCCCCACTGAGAAGACAAGCAATTCAATATAGGATGTACATGTGTAGTTACACAAAACATTTCCATAGTAGTCATATTGTGAAAGACTAACTATATTTTCCTCCATTCTATCCAGCCCCCCCATTTATTGTATTTTCTCCTTTAACCCTGTCCCTTTTTAAAAGTGTTTGCTTCTAATTACCCTCTCCCTCAATATGCCCTCCCTTCTATAATCCCCCCTCTTATCCCCTTCCCCCCCTACTTTCCTGTAGGGTAAGATACCCAATTGAGTGTGTATGTTATTCCCTCCTTAAGCCAAATCCAATGAGAGGAAGGTTGACCCATTCCCTTTCACCTTCCTGCTCTTCCCCTCCATTGTAACAGTTTTCTCTTGCCTCTTTTATGTGAGATATTTTATCCTATTCTATCTTTCCCTTTCTCCTTCTCCCAATATATTCCTCTCTCACCTCTTAATTTTATTTTTTAGATATCATCCCTTCAGAATACAGAGACATTTGCTTTGGCAAAGAGAAGGGCCACTACTTCATGTTAGACAGAAGTAGATAATGGTGGAAGATGTCTGAGTAATGTGATATGGGGGGAAGGAGAAATAAGGGAGTTTTCAGCAAATAGCCTCAATTTTTTTCAATGGAATATGAGATGAGGTCCTCAGCTGAGAGGATGGCCATTGAAAGATATAGAATGGCTGCTGCAGTAAGTGGAAGAACAAATTGGTTAGGGAACTATTAAAAGATTGCTTGGCTTCAGAGAAGGCCCAGCTGAGATTATACAATATAAATTTGTAGTAGACACCATGGTTTCTTTTTCATATTTGTTTTTAATATATATGTATTGATTAATTTTGTTTTCTAAATCAGTTAAATTTTCCCCAGTATTCCTCCCCTTCCTCTTCCCCAAGCAGCAATCCCATATCAAAAATAATGTTTTTAAAGAAAAAAAGAGAAAAGGAATTTTTAAAATTCAGCAAAATTGATCAACACAGCAAAAAGTCTGTTGTAAACAGCATATTGTTGGATTCTGGTCTAATCCACTCTGCTATCTGCTTCCATTTTATAGGTAAGCTCATCCCATTCACATTCAGAGTTATAATTACTATGTTTTTCACTCCATCCCATTTTCTTCAGTTTCTTTCTCTCTCTCTCTCTCTCTTTTTATCCTGCCTCTCCTCAAAATCTATTTTGCTTCTAACCCCTACTTCCCTTAATCCATCCTCCCTCATTATCCCCTCCCTTTTTCTCATACTCTTCCCCTCCTATTTCCCTACTGAGTAAGTTTCATTTCTATACACAACTAAATGTGTATACATAGTCTTCTCTCTTTGAACCAATTCCCACGAGAGTGAGGTTCAAGCACTGTCCTCCATTTCCCCCTCTACTTTTATAAAGCTCTTTCTTGCTCTCCTCTTTTATGTGAGAAAATTTTCCCCATTCTACCCCTCCCTTCCCCTTTCTCCCAGCACATCCTTTTTTCTCACTCATTCATTTTTTTTAGAGATCATTCCTACATAATCAACTCACACCTATGCCCTCTGTGTACATAAACTCCTTTTAACTACCCTAATAATGATAAAATTCTTAGAGGTTACATGTATCATCTTCCCATAAAGGAATATAAATAGTTTAACTTTATTGAGATCTTTATGATTACTCTTTCATATTAACCTTTTTATGCTTCTCTTCAGTCTTGTGTTTGCATGTAAAATTTTCTATTCAGTTCTGATCTTTTTTTTATCAGGAGTGATTCAAAGTCCTTTATTTCATACATATCCATTTTTCCTCCCGAAGGATTATATTCAGTTTCAGTGGGTAGGTCATTCTCGGTTGTAATCCTAGCTCCTTTGTCTTCTGGAATATCATATTCTAAGCCCATTGCTCTTTTATGTTGGAAGCCACTAAATCTTTTGTGATCCTGACTGTGGCTCTACAATATTTGAATCATTTCTTTCTGGCTGTTTGAAGTATTTTCTCTTTGGCCTGGAAGTTCTGGAATATGGCAACAATATTCCTGGAAATTTTCATTTTGGGATATCTTTTAGAAGGTGATTGGTGGATTTTTTCAATTTCTGTTTCGCCCTCTGGATCTAGGATATTGGATCAATTTTTCTTGATAATTTCTTGAAATATGGTGTCTAGGCTCTTTCTTTGATCATGGCTTCCAGTTAGTCCAATAATTCTTAAATTATCTCTCCTTAATCTATTTTCCTGGTTACTTGTTTTTCCAATGATATATTTCATGTTTTCTTCTATTGACTTTGTTTTATTTTTTATTAATGTCTAATGGAATCATTAGCTTCCACTTGCCAAGTTCTGTGGTGTGATGCTAGGAGAAATGTAATCACTGCTCTCCTGGTCTGAGCTCTGGTTTTTACCCAGAAAGAGTCCCTGCTCCCCTGCAGCCTACTAGGACTCCTCTTTGCTTTGGAGCTATGACCAGAGCCCCTAATCCCTTGTAATCAACCCCCCACCACTCCTCTCCACCCTAGAACTATGACCCAGAATTGTATATGGGCAATCAGCACCAGCTGTACTCAGTGCCAGCAAATGGCCCCCTGTACTCTTTTTATGACCAGTTGTCTGACTCCCTTAACATCTTTTGGCTGAGAGTTCCTGAAGCTGCTGCAGCTGCTTTTAGTGTGTGCGCCCTGGACAAGCTTCCACCCTGCTGTCACAAACTTCTCCTGCTGACCTCCTAAATTTTCTATGGCTGGAAAAATATCTCACCCTGACCTTTTCTTGGCTCTGCCATTCCAAAATTTGACTTGAATTATTTAAGTTGTTTAGAGGGAAATTATTACATCAATTTAATTATTACATTAATTTAAAGTTGTTTAGAGGGGAATTGTTACAAAGATTACTTTGGTGGCTGACTGGAGGATGGACTAGAGTGGGGTGAGACTTGAGGTAAGGAGATCAACAGCAGACTCTTTTAATAGTCCATATGTGAGGTGATGAGGGCCCATATCAGAGTGGTAGCCAAAGAGAAGATAAAATCAATAGGCCTTGCAGTATTGGATATGAGAGGGTAAGTGAGCCTGAAATTTCCAAGGATGACACCTAGGTTATAAGCCTAGAGGAGGATAGTAATCTCAACAGTAATAGGCAAGGTAGGAAGAGGGAAGGATTTTTTGGAAAGAAAATGAGTAAGTTCAGTTTTGGACATGTTAACCACAGCATTTTGAAGAGAATGAGAGGAGAAGAGAGGAATGGAGGCACCTAGTATAGGAAATTTTCTTAAGAAGTTTAGCCAAGAAGGAGAGGAGAGATATACAGTGATAACCATAAAAGATGTATGGATCAAGTGAAGATTATTTGAGGATGGTGGAGACATGCGCATGTTTGTAGGCCTTAGGGAAGCAGCCAACATACAAGAACAGCTGGAAGATAAGTGAGAAAGTAGAGATGATAGAGGGGGCAATCTGCTGGAGGAGATGGCATAGGGAATGGGATCCCTTTGTTAAGTGCCTATGCTTACTGTAGACAGCTAGGTGGCGCTGCAGTGGATAGAGCACTGGGCTTGGAATCAGGAAGACTCATCTTCATGAGTTCAATTCCAGCCTCAGACACTTAAGAGCTGTGTGACCCTGGACAAGTCACTTAACCCTGTTTGCCTCAGTTTCCTTATCTGTAAAATGAGCTGGAGAAGGAAATGGCAAACCACTCCAGTATCTCTGCCAAGAAAACCCTAAATGGGGTCACAAAGAGTTGGATACGACTGAAACAATTGAACAGCAACTATTTTTATTACCTGTGTGACCTTAAACAAGTCACTTCTCCCCAGGGGCTTCAGTTTTCTCATCTGTAAAATGATGTTTTGAGACAAGATAACCTCTAAGGTCTCTCCCAGCTTTAGATCTATTATCCTGCGTAACAGGTAGTATGTTAGTGCTGGAAATTCAAAGATGAAAAATGCACAGTCCCTGCCCTCAAGGAGCTTACCTTTTACTGGGAGAAAGAATATGTACAAGGCCATTTGAGGAAGAGGAGAGAGAGTGAGCAAGCACTAACACTGGCAGAAGCATTGACATCTCACTCCATCTGGATGCTTTCCACTTAGCCTCTATGGAGAAATAGACATTCCTGGTCAAGCCAGCTCCAGTGGGAGGATTCTTTCTCTGATGACCCATGTTCCCCCTCAAAGAGCCCTTACTCGTGGTGTCTTATTGGGGAGTGACCACCTTCTCTGTTTCGTAGCAAACTCATTTGTCCGACGAACCAATCCTCTGCCACAAGCCCATGTGCCAAGAAGCTTGGCAGCCAATCTCTAAGACATCACCTGAATCCTTTGTCTCTGACAAGTCTTTATTAATTGCTAAACTTTTTCTTCTGAATGGTGTCTTTATTAAGTCTCTACTGTATCCAGAACCTTGTCAGGCACAGTTGGAACCTGACTATACTTCATTTCAAGGAATAATTATCAAGCACCTGTTTTGTGTGTTGGGGGAGGAAGGAGGAGTGGCAGTGGGTTCTACATGCAGAAGATACTAAGACTAAAAAGAAACAGTTCTAGCCTTCAAGGAGCTTACATCCCAACAAGGGAATAACATAAGTTATGTACAGATTAACAAGTAAAGGAAACATGGAGGAGGTTCATGAAGGCTTCTTATAGAAGTCTCCTGAGCTGAGATACTTGAAGGTAAACACTGAGAGGCAGAGATAAGGAAAGAGTACATTCCAGATGCCAAATTGTGGATGGACTTAAAGGCTGTGATCAGGTATAGCCTAACCCATTGCATTTTTTTGGAGGGGGGAAGGCAGGGCAATTGGGATTAAGTGACTTGCCCAACGTCACACAGCTAGTAAGTGTCAAGTGTCTGAGGCTGGACTTGAACTCAGGTCCTCCTGACTCCAGGGCCAGTGCTCTATTCACTGCATCACCTAGCTGCCCCCAAACCCATTGTATTTTACAGAGGAGGAATATGGGGGCCAGAGAGGCCCAAGTCACACAGGTAGTAAATTGCAAAGGCAGAATTTGAATCCATGTCCTTTGACTCCAGGGCCAGCCCTCTTTCTACTTCTTCAAGGCAGGAAAACCAGTCAGGATTACAACATGACAATATTAAAGGAGAGAAGAGATAATGGTCCAATTTAAATGATGACAGAACAGGGGATAGGAAGGATAGAACAGAGTGCAAAGATGTTAAAGAGAATGAAACAGCAGGATTTAATGAAGGATTGGATGTAGAGATGATGGACAGAGAAGAAGCAGTCATGTTGTACTGAGGAAAGAGCACTTGTGAATGGAATCAGGAAGACCTGAGTCCAAATCCTGCCTTAGATACCTGCTAGCTAGGAGACCCTGGGAAAGTCACTTCTTTGTGCCTCAGTTTCCTCAGCTGTAAAATGAGGCAGTTGGATGGGATAGCCTCTAAGATCCCAAGCCATGTTTCACTCACTCATGCCTGGAATCACTCTCCTGGCTTGTCCTGTTTCTTCTCCTTCCCTGGTGCCTTGCCCCCTGGAGAAACCTTGGTCTTATACTTTGTTTTCTCTCTCTCATCCTATAAGTCAAAAATGACTCCAATGTTCTGTGCCTGGATGCCTTAGGAAGATAGCATTGACATTAACAGTAAACCTTAACACCTTCATACTAACCATATTTATATGGGCCAAGATAGCTCAGGAAGGCTTCATGGAGAAGGTAGGCCTAGATCTTGGGTGGTCTTACCTGGAGAGACAGAGAGGCAGAAACTGTCCACAGGAGTCTTGCTTTTGTTTGATTCCTTTTCTAGGAAGGTTGTGATGCTAGACAGTGCAGGTGCAAGATCTGAGTGGTTAATTCCCTGTCCTCTCAGGGAAGCTCTGAAATCTACTCCATGGACTTTTGCCAATTCTTCTCATCAGGTTCTGTAAATAAAAAAAAGAACCCAGCCAAATGCAGTATATATTTATAACAATAATTATTATTTTTCTTTTGCAAATTTTCTCTTCCTATGATAGTGCCTGGAGAATACAACATAGAAGAACAACTAAAGCTGAGAGTATATTGGACAAACAAAGAACAGGCTTTAAACCAGCAGATGCTGCTGAAACCTGCAAATAAGGAAATATCTGTAGGATTAAGGGATAGTATATGAGGGGTTAGGGTTGTTGATTTCATAAGATAGTTACATGAGCTGAGAAGGGAAACAGGTCTAGGAGGTAGAGGTGGACTGTGCAGGCTGATGGAGGTATGGTGGGAGGGAAAATAGGGCCTGTGCTGGAGGCTTGAGGGTTTTTGAGGCATGACTCCTCCAAAAGATTCCAAAGGCAATGAATGGTAACCCAACCTTGGCACTGAGCCTGAAGGAAGTTCTGGGAGGACCCAGGTACCCACAAAAAGAGGATAGGACAAGTGAGACTGGCATCAAAAATGCCCCTGGGCACCAACATTTCCTCTGTGGTAGGAATGTCGATAGCAAAGGTCTTTTTCAATAGCTCATCTTTTTGTGGTCACAAAGAATTAGAAACTAATGGGATACATAATAAGCGAAGTGAGCAGAACCAGGAGAATAATATACACAGTAGCAACAACATGGTAATGATAATCAACTGTGAAAGATTTAGTAACTGTGATCAGTAAAATGATCCACCACAACTCCAAAGGACTCAGGATGAAAAATGCTACTCACCTCCAGAAAAAAACCTAATGGACTCAGAATGCAGAGTGAAACATACTTTTTTTCCTTTGTTTTCCTTACTTTTTTTGGAACATGGCTAATGCAGAAATGTTTCTCATAACTTCAGATATATATTATGGGCATCATATTTCTTGCCTTCTCAGGGGATGAGGGAAGGGTGGAGGAAGGGAGAGAATTTGGAACTGAAAATAAAAAAAAAAATAGAAAAAAAGGAATACCCCTTGGCGCCAACATTTCCTTTGGGGTAGGAATGTGGGTACCAGAGAGGCTCCAGACAACAGTGGCTCCAGTCACTTTAAACTTTATAGACAAGAACCTTGTGAGGCAGCTACAATGCTCATTTTTATAGATGAGGAGACAGCCTCAGAAAGGTGAAGGGACTTGAACCTGCTCACACAGCTAGGAAGTATCAGGGGTGGAATCTGAACCAAGGTCTTCCCAATCCCAAGTTCAGCACCCTAGGTAGTTACAAAAAAAAATTACAAAACTGATAGTGGGAAGGGAACTCAGTGGCAATCTAGTCCAACCAATACAGAAAAAGAAGCCCCCTGATATAACATCCTTGACAAGAGATAATCTAGCCTCTGCTGGAAAGGGGAACCCCACCTCCAAAGCAGCCCATCCCCCCCACCCCCCAGAACAGCTCCCATGGATAGGAAATTTTCCCTGACACTTGGCCTAAATCTGACATTTTTCATTTTCCCCCCATGGGGTCCTTTCCCTCTTCCAGTCAGCCCCCACCCCCATAACAGTTCACATTTACACAGTGCTTTAAAATTTACGAAGTTTTACCCACACAATCTCATCCAAGCCTTGGGGGGTGCAGCCCTGGGGCATGGGGACATAATTTCCAGCGTGGCCTTGGCACAGATAGAGCCCCTGTGGCAGGTGTACTGGTGGCAGACTGCCGGTGGCTCCCTGTGGAAACACAGGGTGATAATGACTCTATCGAGGATAATAATTGCCATAATGAGGCCTCTATTTAGAAGGCTGAACGTCCTCGGGGTACATGCCCCTCCATGCTCTCTGGATCTGTGTGAGGAGGGGTACAGAAAGAGCTGTGGACTGTGATTTTCACCATGGATTTAGGGAAGTTATCATTTCAAGCCTGAAAGGGTGGTGGGTATTTTGATTAGGCTTTAATTGGCAGGGAATATTGAACTTTAGCTAGCTTCCCACTATAACATGAGCTCTTTCAGACACTGATTTATTTTTGGGCGCGCACGCACGCGCATACACAAACACACATACACCGTTCCGTTCCCCCCCCCTCCCCCAACAGGCCCCCCAGGGCTTAGCATCTTAAGTACTTCCTAAAAACTTGCTTCATCCATTCATTTTTTCGTTCGTTCGTTCATTCATTCATTGTTTCAGGTTAAGGTTGGACATTATTAGGCTAACTCTTATAATAAGGAAGTCCTTCCTTAGGTCTCCTATATGTAAATTGACAGGGGTCCTTAAGAGTTTTGCCAATTTCCAAAGGCAATCCCTCCCTCCCCCCTCCCTCTAAGTCCTCCTCTCCCGTTTCTTCCTCCTCCTCCTGTGTAATTCTGGGCTTAGGTCGGTACTGTCACTCACTCCGTCCCTCAGTCCGTCCCTCCGTCCGTCCGTCCGTCCGTCTGTCCGTCCGTCAGTCCATCCATCCGTCCATCCATCCATCCATCCATCCATCCAGCATCACCTCCAAAGAGCCCGGGGGCCAGGCGGGGGGGGGGGGGGACAGGATGCTGGGGCGGGGACGGACGGGGTGGGGGGACGTGGGCACAGCACGGCACGCGGGGGGACGACGACAACAAGGCGCCCCAGCACGAAAGAGCCCCGTCCCCTCGCGAGGGCTGACGTGCTGCCAGGGTCTCCTAGAGACACGCGCGCACATCTCCCATAATCGGCTAGAAGAAGAGCCATCAGCCCCAGCATCATCTTGGCACACAGGCAGGCTGACGTCACCGCGCAGCTCCCTCCCTGGACTGGGACTTGGGAGAGGGGAGGGGCAGCGCCACGCGGCTCCCGCGCCCCCTTCTTTCCCCAAGCGGCCAGCGGGGGGCGTCGGGGGGGGGCGGAGCAGGGGGAGGGACAGAGGGAAGGTGGGGGGCGCAGCCACGGAAGGCCGTCTCTATGGTGAGGAGGAGGCAGCGGCAGAGGAGGTGGAGAAGTGCGACCGCAGCGGCCCCAGCGCAGGTACCAAAGTACAGGGGGGCGAAAAAGGTGCTTTAGGAGGAGAATCTGAAACCCGCTGGATGAGAAGCTGCTGCCTGTTGACGCCCGAAGCCCCCCCGCCGCGCGCCCCGCCTCTGCCCACCATGCCCGCTGCCCACGCCGACCAGAGCCCGCGGATTCGGGAAGTTTGGGCTTGCAACCTGGACGAGGAGATGAAGAAAATGCGTCCCGTTATCCAGCAGTACAATTACGTGGCCATGGACACGGAGTTTCCAGGTGTGGTGGCCAGACCCGTGGGGGAATTCAGAAGCTATGCGGACTACCAGTACCAACTCCTGAGATGCAATGTCGACTGGCTGAAGATCATCCAGCTGGGACTGACGTTTATGAATGAGCAAGGAGAATGCCCCCCAGGAACCTCCACGTGGCAGTTCAATTTCAAATTCAATTTGAAGGAGGACATGTATGCCCAAGACTCCATCGAGCTGCTCACCATGTCCGGGATCCAGTTCAAGAAGCATGAGGAAGAAGGTATCGAGGCACAGTATTTTGCGGAGCTCCTGATGACATCGGGAGTGGTGCTATGTGAAGGGGTCAAGTGGCTATCCTTCCACAGCGGTTATGACTTTGGCTACTTCATCAAGATCCTCACCAACTCTCCCTTGCCCGAAGAAGCTCACGACTTCTTCGAGATCCTTCGACTTTTCTTCCCCGTCATCTATGACATCAAGTACCTCATGAAGAGCTGCAAAAACCTCAGGGGCGGATTGCAGGAAGTGGCCACCCAGCTGGAGCTGGAGCGCATTGGCTCCCAGCACCAGGCGGGGTCCGACTCCTTGCTCACGGGAATGGCCTTTTTCAAGATGAGAGAAATGTTCTTTGAAGACCACATTGACGACGCCAAGTACTCTGGATACTTGTACGGCCTTGGTTCTGGAGCATCTCATGTCCAGAAAAATGCCCAGAACAGTGGCCAGAACACTGTCCAGAGCAGCTTCCAGAATACCTACCCAAGCAGCTACCAGAGCGGCTTCCAGAATAGCTACCAGAACAATTTCCAGAACAGCTACCAAAACACCTTCCAGAACAGCGTCCAGGATGTACAGAATGTCCAATATGTCCAGTTTGTCGAGTACGGTAGAGAACCAGTATGGAGAGGAGACCAGCAAGCATTCATGAGGTAAAATAGAAAATAGGACTTTATTTTTTTTTATGCCTAAACACGTTTTTATACAGGTTTTTATCTCCAGTTAAATCCCTTGGTCAATGTAAGGCTTTCTTTTTTTTTTTTTTTTGACCCTACCTTCTCAACCTGTTTTCTCTTTTGTCTTTCAGTACTAATTATAGCCATTCCTTCCTACCACAGATCCTGGTAAGCAGAAGGGTTTTCAGGTTGAATTTTGCAGTGTATTAATTAATCCACCTGTTAGCAAGTATGTGTGGCCGGGAAAAAATCCATATCATACTCAATCAATCTTTTGGTAAATATGTCTAGTTGGTTTTAGTTTGGCCCTCATCCCTCCTCTTGTCCCATTCCCAGGTTAAGGAGCACTGACTTACTGCCGTTCCTTTTTTGTCTCTTCTAGCATGCAGGAGATGCCGCTGATTGAAGTTGAGGACCATCAGTTCTACACCTATGGAGAGTGATTCCTCTGAGATCCTGTTTTCCCAGAAGGCTGGGGTTTCCCTGAGGTTTGCCAGAAAAGTGATCATTCGCCAAGTTCACACAGCATTCCCTTCTTTTGGACCTATGGAGCAGAGTACTTCACTGTGCTGTAAATTGTTGACTCAGCTAAGCTAACCCAAGAAGGAAAAGAAGAACTTAGTGACTGCTTTTCCTGGTCTTTCATCTCCTAAGCACTTCTAGTGTTCTTGGTTTTGAATTGGTATCTATATGAGATCTGTGACTGACTAAATGTTCCACTCCAGCTTTACACCCCTCAGCAGAGTCCCCTGTGACTGGCTTTCCAAGATCTGTCAGGGAGCTGGCATCCAAGGAGCATCAGCCTGAAGTTCTGTTGACAGCATCTTTCCTTTTATCTCCTTTATGCCTTTAATTCTACTAACTTTTCTTCTTTCTCCTCCCCCTCTTCCCCCACCCTTTTAATATCATCATGTTTACCATGTGCTTGATTTGATGATTCTGCAAGTCAACTTTTAATAGAAAGTCCAAAGACAGCAAACTTATCTTAGGTATATTTTATAGCAAATTAAATTCGAAGAAATAAGATTGTGCTTTTATAGTCGCGAGAAAGACAAAACTAATTCAGAGTCTTGTTGTAGAACAACAAAAAGTCCCCCAAATCAAGTTGAATAATATTAGTCATCTGAGGACTATAATGATTATTTATTTTTGTGTGTATATTTTTGCCATATATTTTCTATCTATTGACAGAAATAATAACTGTGAAGTACTTTCTTAGCCATGCAGACTATGTGGCCAGGCCAGAGCACATGAAGGAAGAACTTGGTCATGGGTAATTAAATACTCGTCAGAAATGATGGATGGCAAGTGTGTATGTGTATGTTATCTGCACTTCAATCAGTAATATTATCTGTTTGCCAGATGGGCTCCCTTGTCCTTTACTACCCTTTTCTCATTAGGTTTGCTAGAACCTTGACTCAGTGGGAAACATGGATTGAGTGAACCTCAAAGGAGGAAAAGTTTATGGGGTGTTGGTGGTAGAGGGAGATGGCAATGGGGAGCAAGGAGTATTCCTTGATGAAGGAGTGGGAGGGAGGGGGGAGGTGAGTGGGGAGAAGAGTGGGGAAATGAGCAAAAGTGCAGCCACAGCCAGGTTTGGTGAGTGCAAGACGAAGGAAGGAGTGGGAAAGAAGGTGGTGTCACTCCTAGTGCCCAGCACAGTGCCATACGCACAGCAGGTATTTGATGAGTGTATGGTTCTTAGACTCTCTGGCTTCCTTCAAGGCTCAGGCCAAGGGACACCTTCTGCAGGAGGCCTTCCCCAGCTCCGTCAGCTGCTAGTGCCTTCCCCTCGCATATTGCCTTCCACCTACTCTTGTCTGTATCTTGTGTGTACCTCGTTATTTACAAGTTGTGTCCCCTGTTAGAATGTGAGCTCCTTGAGAGCACAGATAGTGTTTCTGCCTTTCATTGTATCCCCAGCGCTTAGCACAGTGTTTGGTATACAGTAAGGACTTAATAAATGTTTGTTGACGCATTGCTGTATCTATTGTTTTCTGCAAAGTTCTCCCCGAGATGGTCGGCACGTCCCTGGGTGGCCATGTGTGTGGGGTCAGGCCCTGGCTGTTTCCTGCTGCTCCCTCTACCTTAAGAGATGGTCAGCAGGAAAGGCTCACTGGCAGTCAGACCCCTGGCCCAAACCCTCCTGCCCCCTGCATGCCCTAGCACTGGTTCAGCATGTGCAGCTCAACAGGAGGCCTGCTGAAGGACTGCTCTGGGCTTTTCAAGCCTGAAGCACTGAGCTCCTGCCTCCCTCTCTATCTTCTTTTTCCTTCCTGTTCTCCTTTCTCCTCTCTGATGCCTCTTCCTCCCCCTCCTCTCCCTGGGCCTCCTCTTCTACCTCATCTCCTTTTCCCCCTCCTCCTTCCTCCTCTTCCTTCTCGTTCCTTGCTCTTTCCTTCCTCCCTTTGCCTCCTCCCCATCCTCCCTTTCTTCTCTTCCTCCTCTGCCCTTCTCCATCTTTCCTTCCCTTCCTCCACGCTCTGGATCCTGGACCCTGGTGTCAGCCTGAAAGCCCCTGCACCCGTTACTGCCACCGCCTCATCCCAAGGTGCTACACAGCTGGCAGCAGATCTCTCCTTCTGCAGAAAGGTGCCATCAGTGGGGCATGGAGCAATTTGATTGCCGAGCCCAGATAGAGGGAGCAGCCTTAAAGGTCAAGGTGCTTTAAGGAAAGAGGTGGGTGGTTGGGATTCCCCACAATGGGGGCAGAGTAGGAGGCTTTGCAAAGAACTGAGGAGAGGACAATGGGCGTGGAGCACAGGAAGAAAGATTTTGGTCAGAAGCTAGGAAGAAGAATCCCTCACATCTTTATAGTGCTTTCTGCTTCCTGGGGACTTTCACACCTCCTTAACTCCCCACCCCCCAGTGTCTGTCTGTCTGTCTGTCTCTCACACACATGGGCACACACACCAATGAGGTAGGTGGGGCAGGTATTAATACACCCATTTTAGAGAGGAGAAAATGAGGCCCAGATGGGTGGAGTGACTTGCCCAAGGTCACAAGGCTAGTTTGTGTGTGTGTGTGTGTGTGTGTGTGTGTGTGTGTGTGTGTGTGTGT
>NW_027187178.1:286545-355026 GCF_028583685.1 Petaurus breviceps papuanus
TGTGTGTGTGTGTGTGTGTGTGTGTGTGTGTGTGTGTGTGTGTGTGTTAAGTGTCTTAGGCCAGATTTAAACTCAGCTCCTCCTGACTCCCAGGCCCATGCTGTATTTACTGTGCCACCTAGCTGCCTAGCTGCCCTCACTAGAAGATTTGTAAGCAAAGTCTTCTGACCCCCAAACCAGTCCTCTTTCCATTACAGCCCAGTTGCCAGTACTAGTCTCTTTATGCAACACTGGAATATTGTGGTTTACCAGGGTCCATGACAGCCTTTTTGACGTCTGACGCCAGCCACCCACTGAGTGGATGATTCCCCTTCCTTTTTCTCATCCCCCTATTGCACAGAATGCTATGGTCTATCTAGTCCTTGGAGCCCACCAAGGCTGACTGGTCAGTGACAGTTCCTACCAACTGATGCTTTTTCCTTTCCACCCAGAGCCGCTGGTCACTAGCTCCCTAGGGATCCAGCCTTGATGCCTTCTGTGAAGCTTTTATCATCCCTAGATCCCTAGAGGGGATCAAACTTTGGGACAACATCTACCCAGAGGCCAATCCCATCCTTCAAGCCTCTGCTCATCAAGAATATGGCAGTTTCAAAGCCTACTTTTATAGATCCCATCGCCACACTTAAGGAATCCTTTTTTTTCCGTGACAGTGGAACATAGGCTGGGGCTCTTCTGATACAAAAAGACCTGGGGAAGTGCTATTTCCTTTTCTGAAAATGATGGGATTGGGGTGACCAAGGTGCATTTCAAGGTTTAACAGTCATGTGCTCCCAAGCTACATATGACTCTCTCTGTCCCCAAGTCCCTACCAGGTCAGACATTCCATGTTCTAAGGCTCCTGTTAATTCTGACATTCCATGAAATAATGATCCTGCTGGTTCTGGCATTCCATGTTCTAAGGTCCCTTCTAAATACAACATTTTGAATTTAAGATCTCCATTTTTTTCCATTTCTTCTATTCTATGTTCTATGATTTTAGACCTTTCCTAGCTCTGGTATTGCCTGCTTGATGACTTTACTCTCTCCCATTTCTGTCTTTCTCTACATTAAGGTCCTTGCAAGATCTCAGTCTACATTCTGTGTGTTCAAGTCTTTTGTACCTGTTACATTCACTCTATGTTCAAAGGTCCTTTTTGGTTCTCATAGGCTATTATTGAAACTCCCTCCCAGCTCTGCCACTCTGTGTTTTAAGGTTCCTTTCAGCTGTTTAGGGGACAGCCTGAAACTCCTGAAACCCCCTCCAGGAAAAACTAAATTCCCTCTACCAATGCAGGTTGTCCCTTCTGTCTCTGAAATTTAAGGTAGCAGAGCTGCTTCGAGCTGTGGTGTCAAACTCAAGTGAAAGCGGGCCACCTAGCTAGGGTGGACTTAAGAGTCCTTGAAGGCAGCATATTGCCTTGTTTAAAATGGAATGGTGTCTCTGTTCCACTGTCTTTTTATTCTGTTAAACATTTCCCAATTATATTGGGGGGGGAGGAGAGAGGCAATCGGGTTAGGTGACTTGGCCAGGGTCACACAGCTAGTAAGTGTCAAGTGTCTGAGGAATTCAGGTCCTCCTGACTCAAGGGCAGGTGCTATCACTGCACCACCTAGCTGCTCCTCCAATTACATTTTAATCTGGTTCTGTTCCTGTTTTTGACACCTCTGGCCTAGAGCACTGAGAAGTTAATTGAATTCCCTGTTGCTATACTGCCAGTAGGTGTCACAGGCTGGACTGGAACCTAGGCCTTTCTGGGTCTGAGTCTGGCACTCACCCAAAACACCAAGGCGGCCTCCCTATGACAACAGCAATAACAACAAGAATTAGAACTTGCACTTCTATGGCACTTTTAGCTTTCTAAAGCACTTGTTTCACCAAAATTCCATGTGGTGGAAAGTACAAGTGGCAATATTCCAATTTTTCTTTTTAATTCCACTTTTTTTAATGAACTGCTCAGGGTCCTACCTCATTCCATTTGTCGTCAATTGGAATTTTGGGGTCACAGTGAAGTAGTGGTATCACTGGGTAAAAGGGCATGTGAGGTTAGTAATTCAGGGGTATAGTTCCAAATTGCCTTCCAGAAAGGATGAGCCAATAGCCTGCTCCAACAGTGTTTCTGTTTGCCTGTTTGCTCACAGCCCCTCCAATTTTTGTTATTTTCTTTTTTTTAACTTTCCTAATCAAACGGATGTGAGGAAGAACCTCAGAGTTGCTCTAACTTGTATATTTTTCATTATTTGTCATTTGGAGCATTTTTTACGATTCTTGATAGCTCAAATTTCTTACTCCAAAATCAATCTTTTTATATCACTATTTAACTAAACTGCAGAACAGCTCTTATTTTTATAAATTTCAGTGAGTTCCTTATCTATATATTGGAAATGAGACCTTTTTTTCAGAGAAATTCACTACAAAGATTCCCCCTCTTTCACCTGCTTACCTTCTACTTTTATCTGGATTGGTTCTGTTTGCTCAAATACCTTTCAATTTTATATGATTGAAATCACCCATTTTTTCTTCTTTGATCCTCTCTATCCCTTAGGTGGTCATGAATGCTCCTCCTATCCAAGGACCTGAAAGGTAGTAAGGTAGCTTTTTTCCCCCCTTTCTCCCCTAATTTGTTTATCATGTCATTTTTAATGTCTTAGTCATGCATCTATTTGGATTTTATCTTGGCATAAGGTGTGAGATGTTGGTCTATACCTATTTTCTGCCAGACTGCTTTCCTGTGTTCCCAGCAGTTTTTCTCAGACAGTGAGTTTGTATTCCATTAGCTGGAGCCTTTGGATTCATTGAACACTGGGCTACTATGCCCATCTGCTTCCATTATGTCATTTGCCTCCTCTCTTCCAGGGATCAACCTATTTCTTAACCAAAAGCATATTGTTTTAATTATTGCTGATTTGTAGAGTGGTTTGATATCTGAAACGCCTTCCTTACTGCTTTTTTTCTATTATTTCCCTTGAGATTCTTGGCTTTTTCCCCCCTTCAGATAAATTTTGTTATTATTTTCCCCAGCTTTCTAAAGTAGTTTTTTTTTTGGCAATTTGATTGCCATAACATTAAATAAACAAATTAATTTAGGAAGAATAATAATTTTATCATCTTGGCTTAGTCTACTCCTGAACAACTCATTTTTTTTTCCAGTCATGTAGGTTTCTCTTCATTTGTATAACAATTGTTTTATAGTTATATTCTGTAGTCTGTTTATCAACGTAATAAGGGGATTCAGTGAATAGAGGGTTGGACTTGGAATCCAACCTCAAACACTTGTTATCTGTGTCACCCTGGAAAAGACACTTAGTCTCTCTAAGCCTCAGTTTCCTCATGTGTAAAATGGGGATAATAATTGCACCTACCTCACAGAATTATGAAAATCAAAACATTAACATATATAAAAGCCTTGGCCCATCTTAAAGGGCTATATAAATGCTAACTATTATTGTATTTATATAGTTTCTATGTATCTTGGCAGGTAGACTTCCAGGCCTTTTTAATGCTCTGTAGTTATTTTAAATGGAATTTCTCTTTCTGAATTTTTTCTGTCCGGTTTTGTTGGCAATTTACAGAAATGCTGATGAGTTAGCATGTATTTATTTTGTATTCTGAAAATTTGATGAAATCATTGACACATAATTTTTACTTGAATCTCTTGGGTTCTCTAAGTAAACCATCATTATCATATACCAAAAAATGATACTTTTGTTTCCTATTTTCATGTTTATTCCCTTGATTTCTTTTTCTTGTCTTATTGCTGTACATAGTATTTCCAGCACTGTATTAAATAGTAGTGGTGATAATCCTCCAGCTTAGAAGAATTGGACTACTGATTGCAGCCCTAACTAGATTAAAATGTAATTAGGAAATATTTAACAAAATAAAATATAATAAAATAGAAATAATATTATATTTTAAAGCAAAGTCCATATGTGGCCTACAGGGATCCTTATATATGGCTTAGGAGCCCCATTTTGACAGCACTGTTCTGTCTACTTTATCCCCATGAAAGAAAATGCTGACTCTTCCTTTTAGATAAATATTATTATAGGAAAGATCTGTTTATTCCTAGGCTTTTTGGTGTTTTTTTTAAGCAGGATGGTTGTATCTTCTCAAAAGCTTTTTTCCTGTATTTATTGATATAATCATATAGTTTTTGTTTTCTTATTAATATGGTCTATTAGTATGTTGAAAGGTCAGCGAGGTGTCCGAGTGGATAGAGCCCCAGGCATGAAGTCAGGAAGACTTATCTTCCTGAATTCGAATCTAGCCTCATACACTTACTAGCTGTGTGACTCTGGGCAAGTCACTTAACCCCATTTACCATCATTTTCCACATCTGTAAAATGAACTGGAAAAGAAATGGCAAGCCAATCTAATATATTTGCCAAGAAAACCCCAAATGGGGTCACAAAGAGTCAAACACAACTGAAAACAAAAGAATAACTACAACCATTATGTTATTAGATTAGCACGTACTCTGCTTTCCTGGTATAGCAGGTATATTCTACAACTCTTGTGACATATTGTAATAGTGTCATAGCTAATATTTTATTTTAGATATTTAAATCTATGTTATTTTATGTCTACAGTTTTATTTCTCTGTTTCTGGCTCTTCCTGGTTTAGGTATAAAGACCATATTCTTATCATGAAAAGAATTTGGCAGGATCTCTTTTTACCTGAATAGTTTATCTATTATATTATTTCTTTTCCAGAAAGTAGCTCCTAGTTTTATTTATTAGTTTAATGATATTTTCCTTTCAACTTTCCTTAATCTGTTCTTTGATTCTCAAAATTCCTATTTTGAAGTTTAATTGGAATTTAAAAATTTGTGAGTTTTTTAGGTGTTGTCAATTCTACACCCAATTCATTAATACATTCTTTTTTTTTCTTTTTGAAAGTATTTAGAACTATAAGTTTTTCCATAAGGACTGCTTTGGTAGCATCCCAAAATCTGTCATGTTTTCTTGTTAATTTCATTATCTTTCATGAAATTATTATTTCTTTGATTTTTTTCCTTTGACCCACCCATTATTTAGTTATTTGGTTTCCAATTGATTTTCAATCATTTCTTCATTTTTATTCCTATTCAATCACTTCCAGAAGTCTACCATTTCTAAACGTTCTAACTCATCTGAAAATGAGCACAGGTCCTTAACATTTCTTTTTCACTTTTTGGGAGTTAGATTTCTCTAGGTTTGAAAGATGGTACACTGACGTCCCCCACTATTACAGTTTTACTGTCTATTTCTCATTATAACTTATTTAACTTTTCCTTTAAGCATTTAGGTAATAGACCAGTGCATATGCATGTATTATTGATATTAATTCATTGTCTATGGTATACTTCAGCAAAATGTAGTTTATTTTTTAAATCAAGTCTGTTTTTGCAGTTGCCTCCTTTGAGATCAGTTTTAGAAAAATATTTCTTGAAATATAATGTCTAGGCTATTTTTTTGGTCATGGCTTAAATTATCTCTCCTTGATCAGTTTTCTAGGTCAGTTTTTTTTTATAAGAGATACCTTATGTTTTCTTCTCTTTTGTCAGTCTCAACTTTGCTTTCACATTTCTTATAGTTTCACGAAGACGTTAACTTCTGCTTAGTTCATTTTAATTTTAAAGGAGGCTGTAGCTTTCATAAGATTTCATGCCCCTTTTGTTAAGCTATTAATTTTCCTTCCAAGTATTTTTCTCCATAGTTTTAATATCTTTCCCAATTATTTACTATTAAAAAAACAAAAAAGAAAAGAAAAGAAAAAAGGGGGGCAGCTAGGTGGCAAAGTGGTTAGAGAACCATCCCTGGAGTTAGGAGTTCAATTTGACCTCAGATACTTGACACTTACTAGCTGTGTGACCCTGGGCAAGTCACTTAACCCTGGTTACCTCACAACCCCCCACCCCCAAAACAAAACAAAATAAACAAAGACAATTCTTTCTTATAGTATTCTTATTTTTAAAAGCTTATTTAAATTTTTTTTTTATAGCACCTGTTTTGGGGTGGCTAGGTGGTGCAGTGAATAGAGCACTGGCCCTGGAGTCAGGAGGACCTGAGTTCAAATCCGACCTCAGACACTTAACACTTACTAGCCTTGTGACCTTGGGCAAGTCACTTAACCCCAATTGCCCTGCCTTCCCCCCTGCAAAACAAAACAAAAATTAAAACCCCTGTTTCATTTATTCTAGGAACTCTATTTGAATTTATATCTAAGTTCGGCTTTGTTTTGAGGCTTTACTTGCAAATGTTTTGGAGTCATTCTCTTCTTCTGAATTTCTGTCCTGGTTATCGCTGTCACCATAATACATCTTAATGGTGGGATTTTTTGTGTGTGTATACTCACTTTTCTAGCCTTACTTCCCAAATTCATACTTTGTGTTAGGTTCAGGCACTGTGTACTTCTGGAGGAGGGAATGTCTGAGTTTGGCTTAGATATTTTTTGTAAGCTCTTGGGTCCTATTGCTGCTTTCTTGAAGTATTCAAGTGCTATGTTTGTCAAGGATCTCATGGGAAGCTCAGATTGGGGATTTACATGCTTTGTCTGTGCCCAAAGCTGTCTGATCTACTGGGAAGTTTGAGACTGTCCTCCTGGCATGGGCTTTGTAAACTCCTGACCCAGGTTTAGAACTGGGCAGCACAACTGTGGGCTTTCCTTTGGTTGGAGATCCAGGAGATTGCTATTGGCCCTGACCACCATCAGCTAACCTGAAGGCTCTGCAGTTTAGAGCAACAGAGGGTTAGACTCCCCTTTGTTCTGAGCTCCCTACAGTGTTCATGCAGCTGCAAGCTTGAGAATAGGCAGTGGGAGAAATCTCAGTCCCCTTCCCGCAAGGGTCAGAGTCACATAGCTAGTACTCCTTTCTGTTCTTTCTATTTGCCCAGTACATAGCCTTAGGTCCACAACAGCTTCTTGCCCTTTTGTCCAACACCTCCTCTTCATTCTGCACTGGATCTGGGCCCCAGCTCTAGGGTACAAGTGGGAGAACTGCTTGTTGGCACCTGTTCTTGTTCATTACACAGTGGCAAGTCTCTCTATGCTATATCCAGGTCCTCTTTTGGCCCTAGTGCACAGCTGCTTGCCCCAGTTCAGTGCCTGTGTTGGAAAGCTTTGTGTGGTTGTCTCTTCAAAAGACCCTGCCTCCAGTGTCCACAGATCCCTGTCTTCCTATCCAGCTAGGTCCCAATCAATACAAATAATGAATCCCATGAAATGGTCGCATTATTCAAATTCACTGTGATTTGAAGTTCAAAATTTATATGTAAAATATGGTCATTGAAGTCTGATAGAAATATGCAATGAAAAATTTTCAAAATATGTTTTTATCTTATTATCAACATAATATAGCAATAAAGTAAAAGAAAAATGTATTTCAGATTTAAGTTCATCATAAAACAATAGAGTAGTTGTAGAAAAAAGAATTTTAAAAATTACTGAATGTCATATCTAAAGATAAGCCTACAATGATAATATGATAAAAACATTATTATTGTCATTTAAAATATTTTAGCAGCATAGACTAAACCACCTTTTCTTTCTTTAAATCTTTACATATATATGCCAGTAAGTTCAGAGAGTTTGTCCACATCTCAGGAAATTTGCATGTTCACATTTTCATGCAATGAGCCAAATATAGTTGGATGACTTGGGGCGTTATCTAAAATAAGTAATGTATTAAATAATAGAATATTGTTATCCTTGTGATATTTTCAATAAATGACCTAAAATAACTTGAAAGCTAGGTTCTGAAAACGTCTTCAGTCACCCATGCTTTCTTATGTCACTGCCAAAGAACTGCAAGTAATCAGTGGTTGTAGCTTCTCAGAACATGGGGATTTAAGACCAATAAAAAAGCACTGGTTTTGTTTTAAAATTCTTGTCAGTATTGCCTCTAAATAAATGTGTTAGGTGATGCATATACACTTTAAATACAAGTGTATTCCATCCACATTAAAATTGGTTGACCAGTGTATCCACCTTCTTTGAGTATTTTTTTAAATTGTCTGCTTCATGTTAATTTGAACATTATGTAGTTGAACTTGTTTTTTTGTGTTTTTTTTTTGTGTTTTTTGTTTTTGCTTTTTGGAGGGGGGAAGGCAGGGCAATTGGAGTTAAATGACGTGCCCAATGTCACATGACTAGTTTTGTGTTAAGTGTCAGAGGCCAAATTTGAACTCAGGTTCTTTTGACTCCAGGGCTGATGGTACTCTATTCACTGCATCACCTAGCCACCCCTTGAACTTGATTTTTACTGCAATCAATGCTTGCAATAAAAGTTTCTTCACCATCCATTTTATTTCCATTTGTTTTCATAGTTCAAATGATCATGAAACTTTTGTTTAAATAACTGCTCTGCTAACAGAAATGCATCTTTAAATTTCAGTCTTCATATAGCTAAAAGATTCTCTATTTCTGTCACTGTAAGAGTTTTATTACTTCCAAGTTGTTTGCAAACCACAAAAAGCTGATCCAGCTTTGCCTTTTTATTTTATTTTGCCTGCATGTTTTAAAAATATTCCACATCATATATTCAAGCATTCGGACATCTGGTCCTCTTTTATTGTTACTATGACCACATTCATGACATTCTGTTATATCAAATTTTGCTTTAATATAATAATAAGCTTCTTATTTTTGTGCTGGTAGTGTTTCTATCAGTATTATTCATCATTTTGTCCATCTTATTAGGGACTCTTTAAAAAAATAACTAATATACCTCTTGGTAACATGGCATGAGGCTGCCCATTGTATCCACACAGGATGAGAAGCAAGTATAGACTGATAACGTATCATCATGTTAAAACCCCAGACTAGAAGTCAGATTTGAACTCAGGAAGAAGAGTCTTTCTGAATCCAGGCCTGACACTGTACTGTCCTTGCCACCTAGCTGCCTATAATAATAAGAATTATTCCCAAATAGGTCATTCTTTGATCACTGGTCCAAGAATTTCAACATAGAGTTCTCAAAAAAATAAATCAAGCTATCAAAAACCATATGAAATGCTCCAAATCACCAATAGTTAGAGAAATGCAAATTAAAAGAGTACTATACCCAACAAATTGTACAAAATAACTCCTAATAATTACTTTGATTTCATCTCGTTAATAGTATATTCACTCTTCATTCTTATACTAGTGATTTGGTTTTTCTCTCTTTCTTTTTAAATCATATTAACCAATTTTATTGTTTTTTTCATAAAATCAACTCCTAGTTTTATTTATTAATTTAATGGTTTTCTTATATTCAATTTTATTAATCTCATCTTTAATTTTTAGGATTTCTAATTTGTGATTTAAATGGGCCTTTTAATGTTTTTTTAAATTTCATACCCAATTCATTGATCTGCTCTTTATTTTTACTGATAAAAGAATTTAGAGATATAAATTTTCCTCTTATTACTACTTTTGCTCCATCCCATAAGTTTTAGTATGTTGTCTCATTATTGTCATTTTCTTTAATAAAATTATTCTCTCAAAAAAAAATAAAACTCCAAAGTAGCTTGCAAGTGTCATACTAACTCAATTTGGTCTCACATTATATACGACTTTACATGATTTTATAATTTGCACTAAATCAAATTTTGCATTATTTGAACTTGCATTATTTGCAGCCTAACTATATAAACCTGGGCTGGAAAAGTAACTTACTATGATTATTCTTTGCATTTCCTAATCAGGATTTAATTTGGCAGGATTCCTAGGTTTTTGTTGGGTTAATTGTGTTGAAGAGCTGGGCTGTACTACTTCCACTTACTCTGCCACCATGGATATAGCCTCCTCCATTATCCCCATTTTTCAGATAAAAAAACCAAGGTTCAGAAGGGTTAATGGTAACATGGTAACATAGCCAGTGTAGTAAATGTCACAACCTGGAACTCCCAAGCCCCAACCACTCTTTCCCTATTATATCCACATGCTTACTGAATTTGGATTTTTTTTTTTTTGCTAAAAGACCCAGGAATGATCAAGAAAGTAAAGGAGCTTGTGCAATCTCTTTCCCTAAAGATCTTTAAGAAATGTCTCACACACACACACACACACACACACTTTTCTTTCATCTGGACCAAGGTTGTATGCTTCATGGAGATTGGGAAACAGAAAGATGGCCTCCAGAGGTCCCCTTCTATAAGTCAGACACTGGAGCACATGTTTACCTTGGATCAAAAGTTGGTCTGGAAGGGCAGGCAGGAGGGTAGCCCTGGCTTAATGCACTGAAAGTCAGAGCCTTCCAAGTATCACACCTCCCCATCTCTTGATGCATCCCCAAGACTACCTGTGAGTAGTTCTGTTTCAGAGGAACCGGGGATGAGTTGTCAAAGTTTCTAGAGTGGAAGAGGGGAAGGTGTAGGACCCAAAGAAATCTCATGCCCAACTTCCTCAGACCTCACTTCCCAAGGGCATCATTCTGAACCCTAAGTGCCCAGAACTGGGGAAGGTTCAAGTGGATACTTTACAGAGAGCGTGGCAGGGAAGAACTGGACAAGTGAAATAGGAGCCAGTCCTGATTCTTTAAAATCTTTTAGAGATTCTTTAAAAGGGATAGAAACTCAGTGGATCTTTCAGGATCACAGAACCCTAAATATCTTAGGGACTGATGAGGGTGGGCTGGAGGAGTTGGGGAAGGGATCTTAGAGGTCTTCTAGTGCAACTCCCACCCTCTACAGTATTCCCCAGAAGTGTCATCCAGCCTTCACTGAAGACAATGGGAAATGGAAAAATGACTGCCTCCTGAAGCAGCCCCTTTCACTTATGCCTGGTTCTGATCATTCCATATGTGTGAGCCACCATCAGCCTGCTTATAACTTTTTTTTTTTTAAACAATTGGGGTTAAGTAACTTGCTCAAGGTTACACGGCCAGTTATTTCTGGGTGTGGTGCTGAGTATCTGAGCCCGGATTTGATCCAGGTCATCCCGACACTGGAGCCGGTGCTCTTACTTGCTGAGCCACCTGGCCGCCCCTAAGCAATTGGGGTTAAGTAACTTGCTCAAGGTTACACAGCCAGTTATTTCTGGGTGTGGTGCTGAGTGTCTGAGCCCGGATTTGATCCAGGTCATCCCGACACTGGAGCTGGTGCTCTTACTCGCTGAGCCACCTGGCCGCCCCTAAGCAATTGGGGTTAAGTAACTTGCTCAAGGTTACACGGCCAGGTGTTTCTGGGTGGGTGCTAAGTGTCTGAGCCCGGGATTCGATCTCCAGGTCTTCTCAACACTGGAGCCGGTGCTCTTACTCGCTGTGCTACCTGGCCGCCCCATCCTGCTTATAACTTATCACTCGAATGGGAGCACTTGAGGGCAGGGACTGGTTTTATTCCTAGCATTTTGTAGTGTCTGGCACATAATAACCACTTAACAAATGCTTGCTGACTTATCATGGGGATCCATTTATCATAAGACTGAGGGTCAGAAAGGACCTCAGAAATCATCTAGTCAAGGGGTGGCTAGGTGGCGCAGTGAATAGAGCACCGGCCCTGGAGTCAGGAGGACCTGAGTTCAAATTCAGCCACAGACACTTGATACTTACTACCTGTGTGATCTTGAGCAATTCACTTAACCCCAATTGCCTTGCCCTACCCCCTCCAAAAAAGAAAAGAAATAAAAGCTATAGATGGGGCAACCTGCTGAAGGAGATGGAAATTACTTGTGCATGGAGTAGGGTTAGATTTAACAAGGGGAAGGCCCACCTCTTCATGTGAAACAGGATTGAAGAAAGAGATAGTGGGGGATGACTGAAGTGAGAGGAGGCCCAGAGGAGAAAAGAGTGCTCTCAGTGACTGGCCTTAATTTTTTCAATGAAATATGAGGCAAAGTTCTCAACTGAGGGAGGTAGAAGGAGGGGAGCTATGGGAGTTTGAGGATGGATGAAAAGACTTTGAAAAGCAGCTGTGGTGAGTGGGGTAGTGGGTTGATTAAGGAGGATGAAAAAGACTGCCTTACTACAGTGAGGGCCCAGTTGAGATTGTGTAACATAAATTTGCAATGAATCCAGTCAGCACAATTTTGTTATTCTCCACCTATATGGTGCAGCATATGAGTAAGAGGGACAGCAGTGGAAGGTGGGGAGGGGGGAGCAGGTCATGGGAAACGAGCACATCAAGAAATTGGGAGGCAGCACAGGTCACCATACATGGTCATTGGGTTAGTTTGTTCTACTTGTAAGGTTTGCTTCTTTATTTTGAGGGAGGAAGACAGGGAAGGAAGGTAGAGAAAGACACTATTGAGGATTTGGGTCAATGGAAAGGTGTAGCATTGTAAAATGTCTTAATAAAACAAAAATAAAGAGAATTTGGAACATAGAGTTAGAGAGATGAGAATAAGGAGCAAAGAGTTGTCACAGTTTTCTCAGTAAAAACAGAAGCAAATTCCTCTGGTGAGGAAAAGTAGTGGAAGAAGTCTTAGGAGCTGGAGAGGAAATAAGGTTTGGAATGGATCCCACAGGGAGAGGGAAAGAATTGGCCAAGGAAAGATAAAAAGGCAGCCATGTAACAGGGGGGGCCCAATTGGAACTGGACAACATAAATCTGTAGTGGACCCGGCTAGCCCTGTGAAGGGACTTCCTTTAGCACCATTCAGCAGCTTCAGAGAATGAGAGGAGACCAGAGGACTGGCAAGGAATGAGGAGTGGGAGGACAAGGGGCGAGAGAGTCAAGAGAGAAGGACAATCTGCAGTTCAAGAGAGCAACTCTAGGGTCATTCCTGAAGTAAAAAAAGTCAGGTTGGATCAGGGGCCAGGAGACCAGAAAGAGGGAGAGAACAGAAATGATAGGTGATGCTGAAGGATAAACAGAGGACAAGTGAGTCCAAGGGAGATGAGAATGACAGAAAGGCCCAGGAAAAGTCACACAGAAAGGAGAGAGGTGACAGGGAAAAGAGAGGACAGCACAGAGAGAGGAGAGGTAAAATGAGAGTGGAGGACACAGACAGGGACAGAAACACACAGAGAAAAAAGAGCAAAAGAGAGATAGGAGGGGGTACACTGAGGAAGCAGAGGGACAGTGGGAGAGAAGTGGGACATGGAGAGGAAAGTGAGGCAAACAGGGTTAAGTGGTGTGCCCAGCGTCACACAGCTAGTAAGTGTTTGAGGCTGGATTAGAACTCAGGTATTCCTGACTCCAGGCCTGGCACTCTATCCACCATCTAGTTGCCCCAATGTGCAGAAACCAGTATAATTCAAAGTAGGACTCAAATCAGATTATGTGCTCCAATCCATCCCCTGTTCAGGTACTAAAGTGATTTCCTAAAGCACAGGTCCCAATCATGTCTCCTACGTATTTAATAAACTCCATTGGCTCCATATAGGTTTCAGGATCAAAAATAAAATGATCTGTTTGGCATTCAAAGCCCTTGCAGACTTCCTTTCCAGTCTTTTTACAACTCACTCCCTAACAAATACTCTTCTATCCAGTGACTCTGACTTCCTGGCAATTCCACAAACAAGACACTCCATCTCTTAGCTCTGGGCATTTTCTCTGGCTGTCCCCTGGGCCTAGAATTCTCTCTCTCTTCCACTCTGATTACTGACCTCCCTCCCTGGCTTCCTCTAAGTTCCAACTAAAATCCTTTCATTTGCTGGAAGCCTTCCAAACCCCTTTTAATTCTACTACCTTCCTTCTATTAATTATTTCTTACTTATCTCATATATAGTTTCCTTTGTATACAGTTGTTTGCATGTTGTCTCCCCATTATATTCTAAGCTCCTTGAATACAGGGAGTATCTTTTGCCTCCTTTTGTATCCCCAGGGCTTAGCAGTACCTGGCACACAGTAGGTGCTTAATAAATATTGATTGATTGATAAGATTGCAAACAAAGTGCCTTGAAAAATTCTAAGCCTCATAGAAAAGGCAGCTGTCATTACAACTTGTGACCTTGAGAGCAGCAAAGGAGAGAGCCAAAACATAAGAAATTTGATGAGGGAGAAAATATTTTCAGGGCTGGGCTCAGGGAAGGCTTCCTGGTAAAGCCCCCAATTCAACTGGGACATATATGAGAAAAAGGGGTTGGCAACTAGTGGAGATGAGAGAAAAGAGACCTAGGGTACCAGGTAGACAAAGTGTTACAAAGTTGGAAGAGGCCATTCCCACCCAGGGACTTAATAGATGGATGAGGCAGGAACCTGATCCTCAGGAAATGAAAGGATATTTGATAAATTAATACAGAGGCAGCAAGAATCACTGAAAGAGCACTGATTTGAGAATCAAGAGCTTGGGTGCAAATCCTGGCCGTCTGATACCAAGAGCAAGTAGAAATCTCCCTAAGCCTCAGTTTCCTCATGTGTAACATGAGGGGATTGGACTACATGACGTCTGAGGTTCTTTTCTTGCTCAGACATTTTATATTCCAATGTTTATTCCAGCTCTGGTTTGAATTAATGAATGAAGCATTTATCAAGCACTCACTATGTGTAAAGGTCTGTCCTAAGCACTGAGGATACAGATACTAAAGTAAGAATGGCCTTGCTCTCAAGGAGCTACCATTCTAATGGAGAAGACGGCACATAGTGAAGGTTTCAAATGTGTCACTGGAAAGGCCTCATGGTATTTAACATGTAGTGGCAAGGCAGATGTTACTGCCTTTTTAACAATGTTATTTACACTGATCAAATTGGTTTCTGATGTTGAACCTTTTAACAGTGCCAAGGGTTTTGGGGACAAGAACATTCTTTTCTGGGTCTTCAGTAGATATGGCTGTAGCCCCCGAGAAGCAGTTGCTGGGCTGCCTGCTTTCCCACAGGGGTGGATGCCCCAGATGATGGCTGTGGCTCTGGGCTGGAAGCACTGCTCGTCCAAAGGCTCTTGGGTTCAGAATCCTGGGATGTCTCCATCAGTCTAAGAGATGGTGGTGGTGGTGGTGGCAATGGTGGAGATGGTGGCAGTGGTGATAGTGATAGTGGTGGTGGTGGTGGTAGTAGAGGAGGTGGTAGCAGTGGTAATGGTGGTGGCAACAGCAGTGGCAGTGATGGTGGTGGTGGTGGCAGCAGTGATCCAATTTCACTGATATAAGTGGCCTTCTCTGCAAATGGGGATTTCTGGTAGGGAGTGCTGGTCCCTTCTCCCCAGGAGCTGATTCCCTGGCTGACAGCTATTGGAAGGTTGGTCTGGGAGCTGAACCAGTGGTCTGGGGTGGAGGAGTTGCCAGCACTTCCAGGGCTCTTGTGCTCACCAGCCCAAGAGCTGTTGGTAGTGGTAGTTGTTGCTGGTGGAATGAGGAAAGTGGGTCCCTTTTCCACAAAGACTTATGTAGGGGTCTTTGTTCTTTTAAGGCCCAGATTCCTTTGACCCCTGCTTGTTCTCACCAAGCAGCAAGCCAGGCTATGGCCCAGAACTAGACACTGCTTCTTTCTCTTCTCTGCTGTGTGTTGAGTACATATATACGTGTGGAGGCTGAGAGGGGAGAGGGAAGAAGAATCCCAAGGAAACAAGTCAATTTTTCTATATGGGTTCCCCTCATTGCTTCAGGTGGCTCAGTGGACAAAGACCAGGATGACCTGAGTTCAAATCCGGCCACAGACACTTACTAGCTATGTGACCCTGGACAAATTACTTAATCTCTGTTTGCCATAATTCACTAGAGAGGGAAATGGCAAATCACTCTAGTATCTTTGCCAAGAAAACTCCATGGACAGCACTCCACAGGTATGCTATGGTCCACAGGGTCATGAAGAACTGGACACAATTGCACAAAAACAACAACTCCTTGCTTCATCATTGTAAAGCAGTTTTGGGTTAGGGACTTTAGGAATAAACTCACAGGCTGAGAGTGAACCCTGAGGCCTGGCAATACCAGTTGGAGTAAAGTGCCTTGGGAGCTGTTGGGAGGTTTCCTTGCCCTCTGGGCTCTCTATGGAAGAGAGAGTTCAGGAAGAAGGGACTCCTTTCTGTTCCCTGTTCTAGTACATTGCTGGCAGGTGCCCAAGTACATGCCAGAATTAAGGGGCACTGGGAATCAGAATGCTAGACATATAAGCGACTCAAGTCCATAGCTGTCAGAACTGGAAGGGACCTTGGAACACAATGTTATAACTGGGAGGGTCCTTATGCAAAACTCTGGGGCTTCAGTGATTATCCCACCCCCTTCAAAGTAAGTACAGTCAATCCGCAGCTTCCATGGGGATAACTTTTCTAGAAAACAGTGTGAAAGTAAAAATTGTGAATGCTAATACATTGAACCTATGGGAAATAGGGACTTTGCTTCCAACACCACCAAATAGTGTAATCTTTCACCAGAGATTGCTGAAAATACACTTTTCAACATACAATTCTTTATAACAAAACATTAATTCTGATAATATATACTTTTCCTAACACAGTAACTGTGAAATAACTCATAAAATGAAGTACACCAAACAAAACTGGTAACATTTTTCTAATAATTTCTTAGAATTCTGTGACTTTTGTGCCAGCATGTCAATGAAATAACATTAATTTCAGACAATGTTTGCTTTTCATAGCACATGAAATCCACAGTACCATAAATACTACACAGCAAATAAAATTTTTAAAACAAAAGCTTTTTTTCATCTGAATCTTACCTTCAATTATGTCAGATGATTATGAGGGCATCGTACTGTATACTAGCAATGAAAAACCTGTCTTAGTCACCCTCTGAAAACCAAGGGAGAAGTTGCTGGGGATTTAATGCTACTGTCTGAAGACCCTGAGACTGGTCTTGACACCACCTTAGAGCCCAAAGGACTTCCACTGCACTTTAGAGGCATAATTGCAACCCAAAATTTGAATTTTAAAGATGAACAATGGAGGTAATGCAATGAATGCACAGGGAGCTCTTACTATACAACTGTAGGGTGAATAAGACCATTGAGCACCTAGAA
The DNA here is from genome assembly GCF_028583685.1 of Petaurus breviceps papuanus. NCBI lineage: Eukaryota > Metazoa > Chordata > Mammalia > Diprotodontia > Petauridae > Petaurus > Petaurus breviceps. Next base: position 303,344 of record NW_027187178.1, read on the forward strand.
GGATGCCAGCCACTCCACAAATTTGTGCTCATCGGGCCTCTCATTTTTCTCTCCTGCACATAATTACAAATGTGTGAGGTTGACAGTGTAAACATGTGAACGATGTTACTAATAAAATATTGAGAATGCTTGAAGTTCTTAAAGTTAAATGCTGGAAAGTTGAGGATTGATTGTAAATACCTTCCTTAGATAATTATGGATGGTGATTAATTGAATCATTCAACCAATCAGAACCAAGTGTGAACAGGGTCTGTATATATCTTCTGGAATCAATCAAAAGCACTGCCCTATGGCACTTGGTCATGCCTTTAGGAACTTGCATGACAGAGAGGACCATCCCAGAAGAAGACAGATATTCCTAGGGTTTGGAGGTAGAGAGAGAGGAGCGATAGCAAGCTGAACTAAGGAGTGGCAGGGTTGGGTCAGTCAGTAACAGGAGAAAGAGAAGGCAGGACTTGAGCTGGGGCAGAGAAGGAAAATATCGAAGATGGACACTGGCTCTGTGAGCATCTCAGAGTAGAACCAGCCTGGTGCCACCAGGGTACCCACCTACTTGAGGCCAAAGAAAGTTGCAAGAAGGTGTCTGCTCCTTCCTGAACTTCCCTTCCTAATACCAGTGTAGTTATAGACACTCTAGTTATCTGCTTTTTAGTCACACAAAGGTTTCTAATAGCCTGAACTTTGCCTCAACCTGGAGATCAGAGAATATAGAATGTTAGAGTTGGAAGGACAGAGCTTGGCACAGAGAATGTCACTGCCCCAGAGGGATCTATGAATATAATTGGGTCCCACTAGAAGGGTCCTCAGCATACAGAGAGAGAGCTCAGAGGATTCTCTGAATAATGAATATCATTGCTGGAAATAAATTTGCCCACACAGCTTGTTTTAGGGATCTTCCCCATTAGGGAGTAGCTTATCTTGGTGAACTGAGCACCCCCACTTCAAGTGGAACCGAGACCAAGTATATTGGCATAATTCTCTAAGGTCTTTGATTCTTCAGAGCTCATTAATATCACCCTCTTCCCCAGCATCTGGCTTGGGGCAAAGCCTGGGGTATGTACAGTGCAAATGAAACCCACCTTATCTTAGAGTGAGCCCAGTGATTTTTAGTCAAAAATGAATAAGTACAAAAATGCATTTTTCTCTAGCTAGGTGGCATGTAAATCCAGCAGAGCTTAGCCCCCTACCATTGTCTGACTGCTGCTAGTTGGTTAATTTCTGTTAATCAATGTAAGTGACTAAAGAGGTGAATCACTTAATCAGTGTAACTATGAAAGGACAAACAGGTTTCCAAGCCCCATCTGCACATAGCCCAACCACTGAGCCCCAGAAAGTTTCACCCTGGCTTGTTCAAGCGAGGGGGAGTAGGATGACGTTCTCACCCATTCCTTCTCCACCAGAAGGTCCAGATCAAGATAGCCCATCCACCTTTGTTGAAATATAATTAACTAGAGAAAAAACACAATGTTCAGGGAGGCAGCATCAGTTAATTCCAAACAATGGTTGTCATGGTGATAAATCCTTCTCCAAGGATACCTGGAATCCTAAATTGCAGGCACTCATGTTAGCTCCTTATCAGGTCTGTGTTATGACCCCTAGTCTAAGAGAAGGGGTGGGCTTCTTCCTTGCTTTGCTCTGGACTGCCAGGTGGGCAATGACTTCAAATCACTAGGGGCTACAAAATGTCAGGAGATACCCACACATGAATGTACATACAGGTATATATAATGAAAGACAGAGACAGAGAGAAAAAAAAAGATGAGACAGACAAGGAGTCAGAGACACTGAGATAGAAACAAAGCTTGATAGCCAGAGGCAGAGATAGAGAAAGAGAAATAAAGAAACTAACAGTAAAATTTTGCATGAGAATATATATCTCATTTCCATGAGAACAAGGAAGTGACCCTCATCCCAGGTACTCCGGTGGTCTTACCTCCTAGCCTGGTGCCAATAAGTCTGTCCCTGGCCTAAGTGCTCTTTCATTTTCCAAAGATGGTCTCTGAACTTAAAGCATCCTCTAAAGACCATCCCAAGTCTTTAAAGAATTACAAAGCATTTTCCACATAACCCCTCTAATCCTCACAAAATAACATACACACTCTCAGATACAGTCACATGGTTGGGTCTTTTTTCCTTAACCATGTTTCTTTGTCAGAAATGACAGTGATGGGGGAGGTGGGAATAACAGCAAATGACTGAAGTAAAAACCTGTAAAAGTAAAATGAAAAGGCAGTGTGGTATGGTAATAATAATGCTAATAGCATTGAAATAGTACTTGATGGTTTGGGAGGTGAGGAGGGCAAGTATTATTGTTCCATTTTCTGGAAGAAGGAACTGAGCCCCTTGGATGGGAAATGACCTGATTCATGTCTCTCCTCAAACTGGCCTTCATGAAGCATTTCTCTAGCCTAACCCTCCCTCCAAACTAGTCAGTAAAGTTCACTGGCTCCTTGACATCTCTAGGTTCGAACCTAAAATCCTCTGACTGATGTGGAAAGACCTTCATAACCTGGCCCCTTCCTACCTTTACAATCTTCCACATACCCTACGATGAAGTGACATTGGTCTCCTTGTGGGTCCTCCAACAAGAGACACGTGGCATCTGCCAAAACTGAGCATTTTCTTTCCTTTTGTTTTAAGTACTTAAATGATTGTTTAATGAATCAACTGAATAAATTAATGGATCTTTCCGAGTGCTGATGCCAATAGAAGATCTATTGCTGATCTCCAATAAGGGCGATATCCTCCTGAATCTTTGCCTCTCTTGACATTTTAACTGGCTTTCTCTTGTGCCTAGAATTCTCTTCCTTTCTCACCTCTGCTTCCTGACTTCCCTGGATTCCTTCAAGTCCGGGTGAAAACCTCCCCTTCTAAAAGAAGTCTTTCCCGGTGCTGTCAATTATCTTCACTTCATTGAGTATTTAGCTTGTTTATTCATAGTTGTTCCTCCCTCGTTTCCCCCATTAACCTGTGAGTTTTTTGAGATTTGGGACTGATTTTTGCCTTTTTTTCATATTCCTATTGCTTACACAGTGCTGGGTACACAGTAGGTATTTTATAGTTCTTCCTGAGTGGGTGTTAAAATTAGATTTCAAAACATATAATGTGAGTGTTGGTAATATCTTGAGATCATAGCTTATTAACGTTGGGATCACTCATGGATCAGAGAATACAGAATATCGGAGTTAGGAGGGACCTGAAACATGGAGTGCCAGAGTTGGTTGGGTCATTTAGGATCACAGAATGCCAGAGCTGGGAGAGACTTTGGAACACAAAATGTCACTGCTGCAGAGGAATTTCTGATTATAGAGACTGGCCTTGCAGCATGAGAAGGGTCCTCAGCATATAGATAGGCAGAGATTGGGGGGGGGTCCTCAGAACACTGAATGTCATTGCGACAAGGATATTTGCCTAAGCTCACCCAGTTTATGCTAGGAGTCTTCTCAATTAGGAGACAGCTTAGGTTGGTAGACTGAGCAGGCCACTGGGAGTGGAACTGAGATCAGGTCTATTGGTATAATCCCCTATTATTTTTGATTCTTCAGAGCTAATAAATTCTACTCTCTTCCTCTCAGGATCTGACCTGGGGCAGGACATTGGGGTGTGTGTGGCTAAAATGCAGTCAATCTAATACTAAAGTGAGGCTCTCCCTGTGATTTTTAGTTAAAATTAATAACGTTAAAGTGTATTTTTCCCAAACTAGGTAGCACAGAGGAACCCATGTAAACCCAGCAGAGCCTAGCCCCTTGCCATTGTATGACTGACTAACTGCTACTAACTGGTTTGGCTCAGTTAGTCACTATAAATGACTAAAGAGGTGAATCACTGAATCAACTTAAATATAAAAGTATAAACCACCATTCTAGACCCATTCTAGCCCCCCCTAATAAGCCCCAGGATCCTTGACCCTGAATTTTCCAGCTAGGGAAAGTAGAAAAAGGGTTTCACCCCTTCGTTCTCCAATAGGAGGTCCAGATCAACGTAGCCCATTCACTTTTGTTGAAGTATGTTTCAAAAGAGGAAAAATGTAGTGTCCAGGAAGGCAGCATCAATTGATTACAATCACTGGTTGCCATGGTGATGGGTTCGTCTCTATGGATACCTGGAATCCTGAGTTGCTGGCACTCAGGCTACCTCCTTATCAGGCCTGTGTTATGATCCCAAGGCCAGGAGGGGGAAGGGCTTTTTCCCTGCTTCACTCTCAACTGCCAACTAGGCGCAGATCTAAATCACTAGGGGTTACAAATATCAGGAGGTACCCACACATGCATACATATGCACATAAAGGCATATATAATGAGAAAGAGACAGAGAGAAAGAAAGGTGAGACACACGGGGAGACAGACAGAGACACTGAGATAGAGAGACAAAGTTTGACAGGAAGATTCAGAGCCAGAGATCCCAAAAGAGAAATATAGAAGCTAGCAGCAGGACTGTATGCATAAGAAGATATATAAAGCAGCTCTTGTAACAAGACCCACAGCAGGAATGGGAACAAACATTCCATCCATCATTCCAGGGTCTCTCCCGATTTCACTGATCACCTCCTAGCTGAGGACCAATGAGCCTGTACTTAGCTCAAATACCTGACTGACTTTCCCCAAGACAGTTTCTGTCTGAACTTTTAAGGCATGCTATGTAGACCATTACAAAGCACCTTTCACAAATCTCATTTAATCAACACAGCATATAATTCCAGATACTGTCACAATATAGGTGGGTTTTGCTTGACTATTTTTTTGTTGGAAGTGAAAGTTCTCTTGGGGGGAATATTAGCAAATGTCTGATGTAAAAACTTTTTGTAAAAATTAATAAGGAAAGAGGCAGTACAGTAGGGTAAAAATAATGATAATAATAGCATTGAAATAATACTCCATGGTTTGGGAGCACACCTGGGAGGTGAGGGGTCAAGTATCATTGTCCCCATTTTCTAGATGAAGGAACTGAGCTACAGAGAGGGGTAACAATGTACCTCAAGTCTCTTCTTCACAGAGGCCATGAAACTGTTGCACTTATCTTCCTAAAGTATAGGTGTCTGACCATTTCACCACACTCAGGCAATGCATTCAATGCAAAGACCTTCATAACCTGGCCCCTTCCTACCTTTTCAGTCTTCTACCTTACCACTCTCCAGGTACCCTAGGATGCAGAGACACTGGCCTCCTTACAGTTCTTCCAACAAGACCCACCATCTGCCAACTCTGGGCACTTTCACTGGCTGTCCCTCATGCCTGGAATTCCCTTCCCTCCTTACCTTGGCCTCCAGCTTCCCGGGCTTCTTTCCAAGCCCCAGAGAAAGTCCCACTTTCTGAAAGAAGCCTCTCCCAGTCCTCCTTAATACTCCTGCCTTCTTTCTCTTGATTATGTCTAATCTATCCCACGCATTTCTTACTTGTAGAAGGTTGTTTTCTTTTTGCCTTTCCCATTAGATTGTGAGCTCCTTGAGAGCAAGGATGGCCTTTTGTCTTTCTTTGCATTTCTGGTACTCGGCCTGGCACATGGTAAAGAATAAATGCTTCCTGAGGTGGTGGTAAAAGTGCTGGCAATGTTCTTAGATCTTAGGTCTTTAAAACTGAAAACGGCTCATATTTCAGACAATATGAAATGTCAGAGCTGGGAGGGACCATAAATGTGAGATGCCAGAGTTAGAAGGGTCATGTAATATCACAGATTGCCAGAGTTGGCAGGGTCCTCAGAGCATTGAACGTCATTGCTATAGACTGCCTTGGCAGCACTGGATAGACAGGGCTGGGAGGGTCCTTAGAACACAGAATAACATTGCTGGAAGGACATTTGCACAAGTTTACACGGTTGGTAGGAGGAATCTTCTCCTTATCTTGGTGGAGGGAGCGGGTTCATTCTGAGTGTAACTCACACCAAGACTATGATTTTTTTGACCAAGACTTCTGATTTTTGACTCTTCGGAGCTCATTAATACCACCCTCTTCCCCCCAGCACCTGGACTGGGGTAGAACATACGGCATGTGTGGTGCGAACAAAGTTTGCCTAATACTGAAGTGAGGCTTTCCCTGAGCTTTTAGTAATAAATTCATAAGAAAAAAAATGTATTTTTACTTTAATTAGAAAGTACACTTGAACTCATGTAAGCCCAGCAGAGCCTAGCCCCAACTGCTGCCAGCTGGTTTGGCTCACTCACTGTAAATGATGAAAGAGGCGAATCATCCAATCAATGTAAATATGAAAAGATAAACAGGCAATCAAACTCCATGCTCCTCATAGTCCAAAAACTAAACCCCAGGATGCTTGACCTTGTCTTTTCCAAGCAATAGGGAGTGGGAGGAGGTTCTTTTTTTTCCTCCAGTGGAAGGTCCAGATCAAGGTAATCCATGCACCTTTGTTGAAGTATTAGAGAAAAAAATTGGTGTCCAGGAAGCCAGCATCAGCTGATTTCAATCACTGGTTGCCATAGTGATGGGTCCATCTCCATGGATACCTGGAATCCTAAGTTGCTGGCACTCAGGCTAGCTCCTTATCAGGCCTCCATTATGATCCTTAGACAAAGAGAAGCTCCTTCTCTGCTGTACTCTGGACTTATAGATTGGCACATACCTAAATCACTAGATACTACAAAATATCAGGATGTATTCAGACATTCACACATACATTCATACAGAAATATATAGAGACAGAAAACAGAGTCAGAAATATATATAGAGAGACAGAGATAGAGATAGAGAACCAGTTAGAGAGACAAGTAGAACCAGAGGCAGAGACAGAGAAAGGGAAATAGAGACACTAAAAAGTATGCATAAGAAGACACATAAAGCCAGCAGCTTTTGCTATGTGACATGCACTAGGGAAGGGAACAACCATGCATCATCCCAGGCACTCTGGTGACCTCACTCATCACCTCCTAGCCAGGTGCCAATAAGACTGTCCCTGGCCCAAAGACATGAGTGAACTCTGAATTTTCCCAAGACAGTCTCTGAACTTGAGGGCTATGCAGACCACTACATGCCCTTTATGGACTACAAAGCACCTTTCACAGGTCTCATTTGGTCCTCATAAGACCACCAGGAGGTAGGCAGTGCAAGTATGATCATCTCCATTTCCCAGATGAAGGTACTGAGGCCCAGGGAGGGACAGGGGCCTGCCTTGGGGGATCAGGGGGTCACACAGCTAGTAGTGAGGGCTTCACCCCACACCTTTTCTCACTCAGCATTGTCTCCTGACTTGCAGGGAGCAAGCCCTGGGGAATTTGATCCAGTGAGGCTTGGAATTCCCTTTCTGGGACTGAGCTGTACTGACCGGTGAATGAGCCTACCTTGTCTACTTAGCCCCAGACCAGGCCATGCTGCTGCCTTCCCCTCCTCCCAGTTAGCCCAACACCCTGGCCTTGACCTTGCCATCAGCCCACCAGCCAAAGAAGAGACCCTCTGCCTTCGACAATTCCATGCTTCTCTATCATGTAACAATTAGCTGTGTGACTTCATCTCTAAAGAATAGGGGGGAAAAAAGAATAGGGGAGGATTTGAACAGGACACCTCACTTCTCTGGGCTTCAGTCTTCTCAAGTGTAAAATGGGCTCCTAACACTTGCATAAACTCCCTGTTCTAGGGCTGCTGTAAGGAAATGGTTTGACAATCCTGAAAGCTTTGAGATAACAAGTAATCAATGAGATCTTCAAGCTTTCAAAATATCTTATGTATCTAAGGGTGGGGGTAGATTGTATCAATCAACCTCTTCACCCCACTTAGCTCCTACCTGCCTTTAGCAGGGGAGATCCCATCTCAATTGAATCCATCAGGGGTGTGAACTAGGTGTGAACAAGGTCTGGTCCTCTCTGACATTTCAGACAGGTGTGAAGGAACCCCTTAAGGGTTGTGTGACTTGTGCAAAACCCTCAGGATAGTTTGGGACCAGAAGACTGGAGCCCCTGGCTGTTGGGTGGTAGAAGAAGTCTGCAGCCCAGCCCTGGAGAAGGAATCTCTTGGAAGGCATCATGAGTGATGGAAAACATGGGTCTCAGTCTCCTCTGCACCCTCCTCTTCAGCAGAGGAGGGCCTTGTGAACATCACAGGGCCAGAGGATTGTAGCTTTTTATTTGGCTTGGTAGCAGTGTCCCCAGATGGTGGAAGTGTCTGCATGAGGAGTCAAGGACAGAGGTAAAGCAGATTCAAGGGTCTCCAAGGAGCCCAGCAGGAGAGCTACACTATCATTCAAGGTGGCATCCTAGGGGCTCCACAAAAGATTCCCAGGAGCTGGGTGTTACACTTTAGCCACATGTGTTTGGTGAGTGTGAGGCCATTTTCCCTAGGAGTCTGTGGGAGGCTGTGTCCTGGAATGGAAGGGATAGGGTAGGTTGTCTTGTACCAACTGTATTAACTTCAGTAAATACTCATTTCTAAGTGGTAATTAAGTCAGGTGGACTAATTGATATCAACTGATGATCATGGGGGAAGCACAATGTTGGGGGCTCATGAGACATGACACCCTCCTCCACCCCTTCAGGGCTAACTCTAGAACCCTGAGGGGAGATGCATTGATGGCTCTCTGGGGACCTGAAAGGTCAGTGTGAGTGGGGGCCTGGAGAGTAGCTATAGAGACTGTGCTACACACAATGCTTCTTATCTCACTGGATGCTCCCCCTTTCATAACAGGTATTACAATTGCTATTTTTACAAAGGAGGAAACTAAGGCTCAGAGAGGTTAGTTACTAACCCATGGTCACATAACCAAGAAGACGCAGAGGTAGGATTCTAAGTCATACTTCTGCAGACTCCAAGCCATCATTCTTTCCACTCTATTTCATTTCAGCTTTCCTTTTCCTTTTTTTAATTTTTAAAAAAGAAAGGGTTTTTTTTTAACATCAGTCATTTGTTGATATTCCTCTCCCTAGAAGAACTGTCACTTCTAATGAAGAAAAATAGTTAAGTAAAACTGATCAATGATGTGGCCATATCTGAAAGTCTATACAGTATTCTGCATCGATAGACCCTTACCTCTTTACAAAGGTTAGAAGACCAAACTACCTCTTAAAGAAATTTTAGACTACCATAATTCAAGGATTCACTGTGGCTACTATCCCTAACCAGGCAATCTTATCACATCTCACAAATGGTTTTGTGAGTTGGTGTGGCCAAAGAAATCCATCTCACCATGGACAGCCTTCTGGCTGCACTTAGGTTGGTCAGAGGAGCTTAGATCAAGAGCTCAAAAAGACCTCAGAGGCCATCTTGTAATAATAAGAGTGGGGAATTTGAAGATCTTCCCTGCCCCTTAATAGACCTAGGGGGAGTTTGAAGACCTCCCCTGCTTTGAAAGTAGATTGTGCCCCCTCTTAGGCTGAATGTAGTCATATGGAACCTGTGGTGGGGGGCGTTTTTCTGAAGGGAAGCAGAGCCCACAGGAAGCTGATTCTGAGCTAGTGAGACTAGTGAGACGTTGGGGGAGAGAGGACACTCAGACAAGGAGTCAGATAGGCTTGTGAGTAGATATTGTTCTTGTGGGAAGGCTGAAGGATGCTGCGGCTCTTAGTGTTATTATGGCTTCTTAAGATCTTTGGCATTATGATGGAATTGGCTTACTGGTTTTGGGATTCGGTTTTCTGGTGTCTAAATAAATGTTTCAGTTCTGTCCGCTACCTGGAGAATTTGGTATATTTTGCTAATGAACGTCATGTGATATTTATAGTCACGGTCTTGATGGTGATCATGGGTGCTGTGAATATCATATTGGTGCTACACTAGTCCAAACCATTCTACAGATGAGGAAACTGAGGCTCAATTTGGTATAAGTAACTTGCCCAAGGCCACACAGGTACTATGAACCAGAGGCAGCATTGGAACCCAGATCCTCTGACTCCACAGCAGCCAGGGTTCTTTCCACCATACATTTCTGCCTCCCAGGGAGACTTTTGTGCCCCAACCACAGTTTCCTCAGGGAGCATCAGAATTTGGCTTCTGAGTCTCCACAAGGAAAGGTAAAAGGACCTGTAGTTCCCATATGGGCCACTGGGTCGAAAACCTAGCAAATAGAAGGTAGGCTTTATTTTTATCTGGTAGAAAATGCAAAGCACAAAGGACTCATATTTGATCACAGTACCTGGCTCATATACAGAAGGCACCTAATAAATGCTCGTTTGATTGGCTGGGGCCATATAGAGTCAAGGTAACTGTTCTTCCCTCTCCAATGGTCTTGTCTATCTCCCAGGGTCTATCCTTAGGTTGAGGTCTCCACCTACTAAGGAGGAAGTCCTTTGGGTCAGAAGTATCCATTCCTCTTCCTCTGCAGGGGTCCACCTTCCTAAGGACTTAGATCTTCAGAGAAAAGGCACTCACCTCTACTCCCTTCCAAATCATCCTTGTACTCTCTATTTTACAGGACTGTAGGGAGAAAAGCCCATTTGCAAACCTGAAGGCCTGGAGAGGTGAGAGCTATTGCCAGTCTTATTACTCCCCTTAGGTCTCTATGTTGGCATGATGATGCACAGGAGTGGCTCACTGATGGGACTCCAGCCCCAGAAGTGAATTTAGACAAGTTTACACCTGGAAGTCTGGCCTGCCTTCAGTTGGGTGAGAAATGTTGCCATTCAGTGGCCAGAAGGCTGCTCCTCCTTACCATAAGGTGTCCTAACAACCAGAGCCATGAATTCCAATCCAGTCCAAGGCAATAAATCCACAAGCATCTACTAAGCCCCTAGTATGGTTCAGGAACTTTTCTAGGCACTAGGGATAGGAGCAATGATGGAAACAAGGTGGAACTTTTACTGGGATCTGAAGAAAGCAAGTAGATGGAAGTGAGGAGGTAGATAATTTTAGGCATAGGGGATAGCCAGTAAAAACACTGGGAATGAGGAGATGAGTAATCATATTCAAGCAACTGCAAGGAGGTCAGCATAAGTGGATCTCAGGGTATGTGGGGGCAGCCAGGTTTCAGAAGACTGATAAGGCAGGAAGAGGCCTGGTTATGAAAGACTTTAAAAGCCAAACAGGATTTTACATTTGATCCTGAAGATGATAGGGAGCCACTCAAGCTAATTGAATAGGCTGGTGACATTGTAAGGAGGTTTAGAAAGATCATATTGATGCCCAAGTAGAGGTTGGAATGGAGTGAGGAGAGACTGAAGGCAGGGAGATTCACCATCAGCTTATTTCAATGGTTCAGGAAGGACTGGATGAAGGACTGTATAAGAGTTGCAGCAGTGTCGGAGGAGAGAAGGGGGGAATATAACAGAGATGCTAAGAAGGCAGAAATGACAACACATCAGGTGTGGGAAAAATGTTTTATATTGTTCAGGAAAAATTATTATACTGTTTAAACTCAACCATATATGATTAAGGTTTTCCACACCCAGAATGCTGCCTCACTCCAATAACTCTCTAGGAATGCTGGAGATGGCTACAAGGGATTTTGGGTTCCCCTTAGTCCTGGGATCTACACAAATCCTTCTTGTTATCAGTTACCACACCCAGGGCTTGTGAAGGCTCTACCTAAGCTTGTGTTTTGGTTTACTGTGATTTAGGGCAGGCACCCTGGTCTAAATCCTATATAATGTAAAACCTTCCAGAGTCTGGAAGAAAGAGAGCCATATTGCCTTTCCAGCTCTTTCTTTACCAAATGACATCTCTTTCTAAAATTATTTCAGATTTGGGGGTTTGTTCTCACAAACAACAAACTTGTGGCAGTACTGGGATTCCCTGGTGGTTGCCTGAGTAAAACCCAAAGTAACCTCTGTGACCATGGAAGCTGAAAAAAGCTTTGTGATTCTAGGAGTGAGCAATGGGTGGAACTGACCAAAACAGAATCACATCAAATACAGCAAGAATCTGGTGAGTCCCCTTCTGTTCAGGTTAGTTGCAATCCAGGCCCTGATTCCAAATGTCTAGAAAGTTCAGGGACTATGCTTGACCTTAGCTCAGAGAGGCTCAGGCAGGGTTAAAATTTGCCCAGGCAGCCTTAATAGGCCAGCAAGTAATCCCCTAGACTTGATCACTGTGGAGCTTGGTAAACAGCTGCTAAAAACAAATAATTTGGGTAAAATTAGGCTGGTAGAGTTTTTAAGTTCTCTAGTGAGCATAAAGTCTTGTTTAGCTTGGAGAACTTTGAAGGGGAACACCTCATCACCCATAAAACTGCTGTGAGACTGCACAGAAAGGGCGGGGAAGACCACTGAATTCTCAAAACAACTCTCCTACCTGAAATGCTAAGCAGAGACTTCTTCTCATGGACTTTTCAAACATTAGATTTTCAGTGAGAGATAAAGAAGGAAAAACTAGGAGATTCTTTCTTTCTCTCTGCCTTTATAACCCTGGACAGATTAGATATTGCCGAGATAAAGACAGACAAGAAATAGAAGGAAATCTTTTCCCTGGTTCACAGAGAAGTTTACAACATTATGAGTAATTGGAAACTAAAATTTGTAACCAAAATGTAATATTTTCATTATAAATTTCCAAATCATGGTTTAAAGATGTTTGTAATTGCTAAAACATCATAGTGCATTTTGGGAGGTTTGCATGGAAGATTAAGATCGAGTACAAACAGTACATATCTGTCCCATTCCAGGAGGGTGCCTTGTTCCCCCTCGTGGAGGTCAACAGATGCATTTTGTCCTACTAGATAATAAACAGAAATGAAGCTAGATTGAAATGATTCAACAAAATAATTAAATTAGTAGCAAAGTCAGTTAAATTGATATAGACTGCATACCTCAAGAAGTAAAAGTATAGCAATTAATTGGTATCATATAAGGAAATCTGTACAGGAAAGAGTCAGTGGAATATTAAACTAGAATTTGGGAGATGAGAAGAGATGGACTTAAGAAGTGGCAAAGGTAAAGAGAAGTGAGGAATCAGGGGTGGCCAGGTAGCACAGCAAGTAAGAGCACTGGCCCCAGAGTCGGGATGACCTGGGATCAAATCCAGGCTCAGATACTTAGCACCCATCCAGAAATAACTGGCCATGTAACCTTGAGCAAATTACTTAATGCCAATTGCTTTAAAAAAAGAAGTGAGGAATCAGAGTGGACAAAGAAAGATCAGTTTTGAAGTTGGTAGGCTTTAATCCAAGTCCACTGGAAGGAAAAAAACATGCAAGAGAGGTTTAAGAAAGTAGTAGACAGGAGAATGGGTGGAACAATAAAGAAACCTCGAAATCCAGGCATGGGGAACATGCAGCCTGGAGGCCACATTTGGCCCTCTAGGTCCTCAAGTGAGTCCCTTTGACTGAATCCAAACTTCACAGAACAAATCTTAGGATTTGAATTCAGTCAAATGGCTGCACTTGAGAGCCTAGAGGGCCATCTGTGACCTCAAGGCCGCAAGTTCCTCACCCCTGGTTTACACTGACAGTGTGAATAGAGAGTATGAAAAAGTCAAGGGTTTGGAGTCCTAGGAAGAAGTTTGAGGTTTTTTATTCCATTGAGATAAGAAGGAATTGAGAAACTTGTGGAGAAATGTTTGTTAGCAATTTCAGAACAACCGTATTCTATCAAGTTGTAATATTTACCAAATGGAAGCCATAGAAATCAGTTTGCAGTATGAAATTATGAGTAGAGCATACTAAAATTCTGTCCCTAAAGGACCATTAGAAGGGGTGTATTCCAATCCTTAGGAGCCTCCTACTTTCCAAAAAGAGGGGGAAAAGGAATGTGAGACTGCCACCATATGTTTTTGAAAGTAAACTAACTAAAAGCAGTGGACCTGAAAATTTGAGGTGCTGTCAGTTAATCGCCCTTGGGAAAACTGAGATTTTGAATGTTACAATTTGTAATTGTAAATAGATATCTGATTTGCTTGAAGTTTGTCCTGAAACATTATAATGTGGTCTCACTTGCAGTGAGGTGTGTTTTCCTATTAGGATAATTTTGGTAAATCAGAACTTAACGCAAAATACATTTGATATTTGGCATTAAGGTGATATGCTTGGTAACTGCATGGATCAGGAAAACCTAAGTTTAAATCTGGTTTCAAAACTTACTAGCTGTATGAACCTGAGCCAGTCATTTCATCTGTGCTTGCCTCAGCTTCCTCATCTATAAAATGGGATAAAAATAGCACCCACCTCCCAGGGTTGTTGTGAAGATCCAATGGGATAAATTGTAAAGTGCTTAGCACAGTGCCTGGAGCATGTTAAGAGCTATATACATTTTAGCTATTTTGATTAAGTGTAATTACTCTATACTTTTTTTAAAAAACATAGTACAATTGGTATTGAATGCCAAATTGATAGCAATTTTCTATATGAGGATTTGGAAATGTATTCGAATGAATTGATATTATTTGACTGGCAAAAAAACTCTGTGTTATGTTTTTAAAATCCATAATATTGTTTATGTTATGTTTTTAGCCTCTGATTTTTCTTGTGTTGTAATTTTGGGGAATCCATTGTATAAGAAATGCTGCTGACTTGAAAAATAATAACCAGAGAGTGTTGCAATTTTATCATTAGAAAAGTACCTTCTCTTTTAATCCGCATGCTACTGGATTATGAATTGAGTTGTTAAAGAAAGCAATCACAATATGTTTGAACATTTTTAAGTATTTAATTGGGTATATTTTGCTTCAGAATGGATAAAGTTTTGGGGACTTTCTATTTGAGCAGTGTCACAAGATCTTAGCATGTAACTCTCTAGGAATGATGGAGGTGGCTACAAGGTATTCCAGGTTCCCGAAGGACCTGAATCCACTCACATCATTCTTGGGTTACTAAACCCAGAACTTGTGATGAGCCCACGCAAGCTTGTGTTTTGGCTTACAGTGGTTCCTATGTGGGCACTCTTGTCTAAATCCTATATAAAGTAAACTTTATGATCCAATGAGCTAAAACCTTGGAAGAGAGGGAGCCATATCTCCTTTCTGGCTCTCTCTCCTCTATGAAATGACCTAATAAATTTCTTTCTAAAGCTATTTCAGACTTGGGGCTTGTTTCCATGAAAAAGACTGAATGTGGAAGGTAAGAGAGCAAGGAATCAAAGATGATACCTAATTTGTAAGCCCAGGTGACTAGGAGAATCGAAGTACTCTAGAGACAGTACAACTAGGTCATTTAAGGCAGCCTAAGATCTCGAAAGGTTTTTGTTATTTGTTAGTTTATGAGTTTTGTCCGTGTGACACTGTTGGCTTTTATTGAGCTCGAAGTCTATTCAAAACCTCAGATGTTTGGGGGATGAACTAATATCTAGCAGAATTTCCATCATATAGTTCTTATGAAGATGGTTCTTGGGATCCAAATGTGATAAGATTTAATAGGCCAAGAAATTCAGGGGACAATGTTCTTAAAGAGGTATTCTGTGTTTGAAGTTTGGTTTCCATACCTAATTCAGTTTCCTTAGGGAGGCCTTTTGTTCTGGCCCAGCTGCTCAACCTTCCTAAGGGCACAAATCTAAAAAGGGTTTTAGACTAGAAAAAAATATTTCTTAATATTTCTAGAGAACATCAAAAGGGAGGTTTTCATATGCATCCATAGGATTCCTCAGTTTCCTCATCTGTAAAATGGGGAAAATAATAGCACCTACCTCACAGGGTTCTACTGAGGATCCAATGAGCTAATATATGGAGAGTAATTTGAAAATCTTAAAGTGCTACATATATGCTAGCTTCTACTATTTCTCCTTCTCCTATTCCTTCTCTTCTTCCTCCTCTTCCTCTTCCTCCTCCTCCTCCTCCTACCACTACTACTACTAACATCTCCAATGGAATTTTCCATAAGTATCTCAAACTCTCTCAACATCTTTATACCTAAACTCACTTCTCCTTTTTTTTTTTCTATTTCTGCTGAGGGCAACACTAGCTTTCCAGTTACCCAGATTCACAACTTTATAGTCAACCTAGACTCTTCCTGCTCACTCACAACCCCTCCAAATCCATTATATTGCCACCTTCTCCACATTTTTCATCAATATTCCCTTTTCCAGCTCCTCTGGAAAAAAATCCAAGACTGCAAACTCCAATAAACACAGTGACTAAATTTAATAATTTAATTTAGAAACAACAAATTCTGCAAAAAATCAGGAGAAAGACCTTCAAATACAAAGGAATGGAAATTCAAACAACACAAGATTTATTCTGTACCCACCATAAAACAGGAGGGAATGGAATAATGTGTTTCAAAGAGCAATGGAACTCAGGCTACAATCCTGGGTGAGCTAGCCTGCAAATCTAAGCTTAATGAGAAAGATGAATTCAAGAATGAAGAGGCATTTGAAATATTAGAAAAAAAGAAAACCAGACTTAAAGAGATTATTTGATTCTTTAACACTGTAAAAACAACAGAAATGCAGGAGGAGTGAATAAAGCAACAGCAGTGAGACTAGTAAAAGACTTCTTTCTAGATATACACAAGGATACAAGTGGAGACAGGTGAAGATAGGAAACGCCTGAAGACAGGGGAATGTGACACAAGAAATTCGGTGGAGGAAAAAGTTAAGGGGCAGGCCCCGGGAGTTATGGATAGAACATGGCAACATCCTGCCTACAGGTGAATCGTTTTTTGTAGGACTATATTACAACATGGGAGTATACATGAAATGGGGATAGACAGGAATATGTAATATGCCCAGGTCCAATTGAAGGCTAGCAGTGAGGGGATGGTGGCCCTTGTGGTCTCAGTAAGATATGATCCTGGAGGGGAATAGGTGAAGAGGAGAAAAGACTGAAAATATGGGGAAAGGAAAGAGGCTTTACTTTGGTGGTGGGAGGGTGTCCCATTGATGAATGCTCCTATGGGTATAGGAGGATACTCTGTGAAGAGAGATGGGGACTTTTGCTGGGTATGGTTTGGGGGATCTGGTACGTGAAAATTCCAGCCTTTGGGAGCTAGGAAATGGAGCACCTGGGGGAGAGTGAGGGCATGAACTCAAGAGAGATATTGAGGAAAATGGGGAACTAAAGGTAACAAGGGAGGGTATAGATAGGGGAGGGCTACATAATCAGGGATGTGGTGAAGGAGAGGCTATGCCATGGGGCAGTGTCCTCTTTGACACTGTAATAATCTGCATTGTTCTGGAAGTGAGGTACAATGCACTGCACTGCACGCCCCCGCCCCCTCCCCCCCTCTCTCTCCCCGCCCCCCCCCCCCACCTCACGCACTGCTCCTCGCGACCTGGATTTTCTCCCTCTGCCACGATGAACAAATGAGCTTGTGAGGGGGAATGAAATTTAAATTTCAATCAGGGGAGAAAGTGCTGTGCTTCGAGCCCGACCCCACTAAGGCGCGAATCCTGTACGATGCCAAGATTGTTGATGTTATTGTTGGAAAAGATGAGAAGGGCAGAAAGATCCCAGAATATCTGATCTATTTTAATGGTTCGAACAGAAGCTGGGATAGATGGGCAGCTGAAGATCATGTTCTTCGTGACACAGATGGAAATCGTAGATTACAACGTAAATTGGCAAGAAAAGCTGTAGCTCGCATGAGAAGAAAAAGAAGGAAGAAGAGACGCTGCAGGTTGCCTGGTATTGACTGTGTTAAAAAGTCTTCCTGCCGAGGAAAAAGATGAAAAAGATGAAAACTCCATAAGTAGCTTTTCTGATGAGAGTAGTGAAGAAACAGATGAGGAAATAAGGAGTGAAGAAAGCGACATTGAAGGAAGTGAGGCACAATGGAAAAGGAGGGCCCATGTGGCAATTTCTACAAGGTAGTGGCAGAAACTTCTGAGAGACGAGAGCCTAGAATGAATACTTTGGAAGTTTGGATGGCATGAAGAATACAGAAAGGAGAGAGAAACTAGATAATTATGGAGGTCATAAATCAGAGAATGACAGTCTAGAAAGAAAGAGAGAATGAATAATGAAGAGTATTTAAGAAATTCTTTTTGGAAAGGAGCAAAAAAAAATGAAATTGAAAAACTCATATATAGGACTAGTTGAAGGTGAGGAGAGGAAGGGGGAAATCTACCTAACTGAGGGGGGGGGCGAAACAAAGAAATAATATATAATGAGATAAAAGCAGGAGAGGAAAAAGAAAGAGTGAGCAAAACCTCAAAGGGAAAGAGATAACAAACAAAAGGAGGGGATCAAGGGTGAGAGGAAAAGAGCCAGTGGGAATAGGGGAACCTTAAAAAAAGATGAAGGTAAAGTAACTGCAGGAAAATAGTACATGTTTACAGCAAAAGAAAGAAAAAAAAACTTAACTTGAAAAAATCCAATACTAGAGACAGATGGAGGAAAATACAAACCTAACTCTCAACTTCAAATCTTAATAGATTAAACAATTCAGTAAAATGAAAAAGAGTGACAGATTAGATAGGAAACCAAACCCCCTGCAACTTGTTGCTTATAAGAAACATGTTTAAAAAACAAAGATATCCACAAAATAAAACCGAAAGGATGGGAAAAACATTGACTATACATTAAGTCAATCAAAAAAGCAAGAGTTACAATCATGCTATTTGACAAAGCAAAAACAAACATTTGGAAAAAAATAAATAGGGATAAGCAAGAAACTACATTATGTTAAAAGGAACCACAGACAACAAATCTATACATTCCAAAATGTTTTAGCATCCAAATTCATAAAGGAAATCTGAACTACAGGGAGACATAGACAGTAATACAATACTAACAAGAGACTTCAATATCCCCCTCTTAGTTTCAGTTAACTCTAAGAGAAAGGTAAGTAAAAGGAAAAATAGAAACTGAATAAACTGCTGGAGAGTCTAGAGTTAAAAAGACTTGTGGCATCTTCTAAGTGGGATTGCAAAAGAATATACATATTTATCAGTACCATATGTAACTGTTATAAAAACTGACCATGTACAAGGGCATAGAAACATTGTGAACAAATGTAAAAAGGCAGAGATAGTTGATATATACCTTATAGACCATAATGAAAGAAAAATAAAAAATTGGTACAGGAACCATACATAAAAGATACAAACCCAAATGGAGATTCAGCAATGAGTGGATCAAAGAACAACTCATAGAAACAATAACTATGTAAAAGAAAATGACAATGATGAAACAGCATACCAAAATTCTTCTAGAGGGAAAATAAATAATTTGAAAACCAAAACCATAAAAGTGATAAAACAAATGTAAAATCTAATTCTTTGGAAAGCCTAGCAAACTTGATAAGCATTTAGCTAATCTTATGAAAAAGAATGGAGTAGAAAATCAAATCAATAAAATAGAAGACACTTAAGGTGAAAATCTCAACAAATCCAGAAAGAATAAAAGAATAATCAGAACATATTATGCACAGTTATATGCTACAAAAACTGAAAACACAAAAGAAATGGAGGAATACCTTCAAAAATAGAAAATGCCTAAACTATCAGACCATTTAGAGATCTTAACTTAGTATCAGAAAAATAACTAAATCTAGCTGTAAAGGAATTGCCAAAAACAAAACCACTTCCTGGTCTTGACAGATTCACAGAAGAATTCTATTAAACTTTTAAAGAACAATTAGTACCCATACATCACAAATTATTTTCAAAAGTTGAGAAAGAAATTCCTCTACCACAATCCTTTTATAAGACAAATACAGTTCTAAATACTTAAACCAGAGAAAGACAAAACATAGAAAGAAAACTATAGGCCAATATCATAAATAAATATTGACTTAAAATTTTAAAATAAAATCCTGTTAAAAAGACTAAAATGACTTACTCAAGAAGTCATTCATTATGACCAACTGAGATTTACACCAGGGATGCAAGGGTGGTTCAATATTAGGAAAATAATCAACATAATTACCCATATTAAAAACCAAAGCACTCAAAACCACATGATCATCTCAACAGGTGCAGAAAAAGACAACATACAACATTATTTTATGCTAAAAACACAGGAATAGCGGGAGTTTTTAATATCATAAAAGCATCTAAAACTAAAAGCAAGCATCATACACAATAAAGATACACCAAATGCCTATTCTCCCTAGTATTTTATATGGTTCTGGAAATCCTAGCAACATTTCAATGAGACAAGAGAAAGAAATTAAAGTCATAAAGAGAGATACCGAGGAGACAGAACTAACTAGTTACTGATGACATAATGGTATATTTGAAAAGTCCTAGGGAATCGGCACAGATTAAGACAATAATTAAGACAATACCTTTAGTAAAGAAGCAATAACGGAATGGGAATTGCCATTCTAAATAACTACAAAATGCATAAAATATCTGGGGATCAACCTGCTGCCAAAGCACACAAAAGACTTCTAGAGACTCAGTTATAAAATACTTCTTAAAGAAACAACAACCAAAAAAAAAGAAAGAAAAAGGGGCGGCCAGGTGGCTCAGCGAGTAAGAGCACCGGCCCTAGTGTCGGAATGACCTCGGGATCTAATCTGGGCTCAGATACTTAGCACCACACCCAGAAATAACTGGCCATGTAACCTTGAGCAAGTTACTTAACCCCGATTGCTTTAAAAAAAAAAAGAAACAACAACAACAAAAAAAACTTAAATAGCTGGAGGAAGATTCAGTGCTCAACACAAGGCTATGCCAACATAACAAAAATGACAATGCTACCAAAATTAACATACACTTTTAATTCCATACCAATCAAATTATCAAGGAGATACTTCATAGAACTTGATAAAAGAGTAACAATGTTCATTTGAAAAAAACAATAGACCAGGAATACCAAGGGAAATGATGAAAAGTGTAAGGACAAAGAGGAAATAGCACTTTCCAAACCACAAAGTCTATTATAAACAGTAGTTATAAAAATCATCTGGTACTGGTTAAAAAATAGAGAGATAAATCAATAGAACAGCATGACAAGGAAAAAATTAGAAACAACAGAATTCAATAACCACATTATGCTGGGAAAACTAGAAAGCAGACTGGAAGAAATTAAGCTTAGATCAACACCTTACACCATATTTCACATTAAATTCTAAATAGGCAAGTGACCTTACTATTAGAGATCATAATATAAAAAAATTAGTAGAGAAAAAGATCATATAACTCTCACATCTATGGCAAGGAGATGTATTCTTTGTCCTTAAATATGTTTTTATTTACTTAGTTAAATATTTCTTAATAACATAAAAAATTTAAACAGTAATTTTAAAAATTTGGGGGGGAGGGGGGAAGGCAAGGTAATTGGGGTTAAATGACTTGCCCAAGGTCACACACCTAGTTAAGTGTCAAGTGTCTAAGGCAGGACTTGAATTAAGGTCCTCCTGGCTCCAGGGCCAATGCTCTATTCACTGCACCACCTAGTTACCCTTTTTTTTTTTTTAAATTTTGAGCTCCAAATTCTCTCCCTCTCCTCCCTCCCTCCTCCTTGAAAAGGCAAGCAATTTGATACCAATTCTACATGTAAAGTCACGCAAAATATGTTTCCATATTAGTTATGTTGCAAAAGAAAATAAAAAAACAAAACAAGAAAAAAAAGTTTTAAAAAATATGCTTCCATCTGCATTCAGAATTCATCAGTTCACTCTCTGGAGGTGGATAGCATTTTTCATTGTGAGTTCTTTGGAACTCTCTTGGACAATAGTCTTTTTTTTTGAGGAGGGAAGGCAAGGCAATTGGGGTTAAGTGACTTGCCCAAGGTCACACAGCTAGTAAGTGTGTCAAGTGTCTGAGATTGGATTTGAACTCAGGTCCTCCTGACTCCAGGGCCAGTACTCTATTCACTGCACCACCCAGCTACCCCTGGATAATTGCCTTGATCAAAAGAGCTAAGTCTTTTGATAGTTGGTCATCTTCACAATATTGCTGTTACTGTATACAAGGTTCCCTGGTTCTGCTAACTTCACTTTGCATGAGTTCATATAAATCTTCCCTGATTTTTCTGAAACCATCTGGTTTATAATTTCTTATATTACAATAGTACTCCATCACAACCGTAAATCACAACTTGTTTGGCCATTCCTCAATGATGAGAGCATCCCCTCCATTTCCAATTCTTTGCTACCACAAAAAGAGCTACTATAAATGTTTTTGTACAAATAGGTCCTTTCCTTTTTCTTTGATTGACCTAGTAGTGGTATTGCTGGGGCATAGGGTATGTACATTTTTATAGCTCTTTGGACATTGTTCTAAATTGTTCTCCAGAATGGTTGGACTAATTCACAACTACACCAACTGTGCATTCGTGTCCCAATTTTTCCACATCCCTTCCACCATTTATTTTCCTTTTATGTCCTGTTTGCCAATCTGATAGGTGTGAGGTGATATTTCAGTTATTTTACTGTGCATTTCTCTAATAAGTAGTGATTTAGAGTATTTTTTTCATCTGACTATTGATAGCTTTGATTTATTCTTCTAAAAATTGCCTGTTCATATCTTTCAACCATTTATCAACTGAAGAATGAATTATTTTTATCAATTTGGCTCAGTTCCCTATATATTTGAGAAATGAGATCTTTATCAGAGAAACTTGCTATAAAATCTCTCCTGTTACTGTTTTCCTTATAATTTTGGTTGCATTAGGTTTGTTTTTGCAAAAGCCTTTTAATTTCATGTAATCAAAATTATAGGAGATGTATTATTTTTAACTGAATATTTCCAACATTTATTCCAAATCACTTAGGTCTCAAATTTAGAGCCTGAAAAACAGATTTCATTTCTCAAAGTTGAAATTAAAATAAGTACAAACCAGGAAAGGTTTGTCTGAGACTCAATAATATTACATTTTTGACTCTATTATTAATACCAATTCTTGAAATAGAGAACTTCTTAATAATATTTAATCTTCCACTAAGGAGAACTTCTGCTGGGTTAAAAGTTAGGTGTTTCATCCCCTTTATGTTGTATAAGGTAGCAAATTCATAAATAAAGCATTTACTAAATGGCTTTACTTGAAATATAATGGAGATTTAACTCAGGAAATTGGCATCTACATATGTTTATTTTGTGAAATTGTCAGAATGTCACTCATCAGTGGAAATGAAGAAGATAAGTAGGATCAAAGACCACTTAGCCTTCTCAGGGTGTAACTTGGTTTGCAGTATGCAAATAATTTTACAGGGATCCCAGAGGAAATTATTTTCTTTTCTAAAATCTGGTTTGAAATAGTTCTTTAAAGTCTTTAATCTTAAAATCAGAAGTTTAGAAGATATATTCTTTTTTTTTTAAGCAATTGGGGTTAAGTAACTTGCTCAAGGTTACACGGCCAGTTATTTCTGGGTGTGGTGCTGAGTGTCTGAGCCCAGGATTTGATCTCCAGGTCGTCCCAACACTGGAGCCGGTGCTCTTACTCGCTGAGCCACCTGGCTGCCCCTAAGAAATTAGGGTTAAGTAACTTGCTCAAGGTTACACGGCCAGGTGTTTCTGGGTGGGTGCTAAGTGTCTGAGCCCGGGATTCGATCTCCAGGTCGTTCCAACACTGGAACCGGTGCTCTTACTTGCTGTGCTACCTGGCCGCCCCTAGAAGATGTATTCTTAACCAAACAAGAGATACAGGCAATTACAAAATATAAAATAGGTAACTTTGATTACATGAAACTAAAGAACTTCTGCGCAGACATTAAAGTACCTAGGATAAGAAGGGAAGTAGGCAAATGGGGAAAAAACCCCAAAACTTTGCATCAGATTTCTCTGATAAGCTTTTGGCATTCAAGATATACAAATGATTAATAAATATTTATGAATAGCCATTCCCCAATAAATAGTCAAAGGATATGAACAATTCTTAAAAGAAGAATTGCAGAGTATTCACAATTACATGAAAGAATGCTCCAAATCACTAATAAGAGAAATGCAAATTGAAACAACCCTGAGTTTTCACCTCACACCCTGCAAGTTGACAAAAATGATAAGAAATGATAATAAGGTTAGAAGGATTGTGGAATAACAATGGACACATTAGGCACACCAATGCATTGTTGGTGGAGCTGTAAAATGGTACAATGATTCTGGAAAGCAACTTGCATTATGCAGTCTAGCACAGTGCCTGGAAAATAGAAGGTACTTCATAAATTCTTTCTGACTGACTGACTCTGATGACTTAGAAATGACTTGATCCATTTCTCCACCTCTATGACTAGGGTGTTCTCCATAGCCCATAGGGACAGGTGATGGCTTTACAGTCAAAGGACATATGTTTCAAGTCCAGTTCTGACTTTTATTACTTGTGTGAACTTGGGCAAATCATTCTCCTCTCATGGTCTCATTATTCATCTGTAAAATAAGGATAACTAGACTAGAAGTTCTCTAGGATTCTCCTAAATTCTTTATGTCTTTGATCCCATTTTGGAGTGGGGGAGAGGGGGTGGGAGAAGAGAAATAGATCAAGTATTTGAATGGTCTACAACTCTGCCTTAGATCAAGAAGGGATTTATGCTGCTTTATTAGGTTTTTGAAGATATGTCTGTCCTGGGTAGAACAGGCAATTGGGGTTAAGTGAAATGAAAAATGGGCTCTTTGTTAGTGCTTCTTTCTATCAAACATCATTCCTCTTGGACTATGTAATACATCCTTTCATTTTCCAGGATTCTGTGAAAGATTCTGCACATGCTTTAGTCACCCATTTCACAGTGAAGTATATTATGTTATTGACTTCTTAGTTTTTTTTTTCCCCATGATCTTGATGAACACACAGCACATGTTGGGGCAGACTGAATGGGCCCCCCCCCATATATATATATATATATATATATATAAAATTTCTATGATCTACTAGAGAAACATGCATTTGTTCAATCAGAAATTATGCTCCTTACTGACCTTATTATCAAAGGATGGAAAGCTGGAAAGGGTCTAACAGATTATTTAATGCCAATTGCTCATTTTATAGAGGAAGAAAAGAAGGCTCACACCAGGACGGGAGGGGGGGGGCAGGAATTTATCCCAAGTTACACAGATGGGAGCATTTGAATTGAAGTCCTTTGGTCCCAACCTAATGCTTCATCCTATTCCAAAGAGGTTCAGAAACACAAAGTCCCAGAGAAACTACCAGCCATTGTTTAAGAAGCCCAAAGAGCACTGAATATGGGAGCTCAAAGAGACCTAGAGACCATCTAAGATAATTGTCTCATTTTATGGAATATGAAACTGAGGCCCAGAGATAGAAAGAGACTTCTCTCTCAGGTCATATAACTAGAAGAAACAGGGTATCCGATTGAGCTCAAGCTCTTTGGCTCTAAATATAACAGTTTTATCACCACTGTACCCACCTCTAGGGACCTACCAATCTTGGTCCAAGGGATCAGACATTAAGAATGGGCAGAGATATTAGAGATGCCCTAGCATGCCCTCATTCATTTTTACAGATGGGGAAATAAGGAACAGGGAAGGGAAGAGAATGGCTCAAGATCATACAGCCAAGGAACTGGCAGGGCTGACATTTGCAGGAAATAAGGAACAGGGAAGGGAAGAGAATGGCTCAAGATCATACAGCCAAGGAACTGGCAGGGCTGACATTTGCATCCAGATCCAGCTGTTGCCACTACATAGCATTTGGTTTGGCTCAGTTACTCCTCACCAACTCCTTCTGGCACTATCTTGGAGTGGGCCACCTTTATTACAAGTGCAGGCTTCTTTATTACAATGTTCAAGAAGAGATCTCAGGGCAGAGGGCAGGGGGTAGGTCTGTGTCACCCTGAGTAAGGTCCAGCCATATTGTGGGGGAGAATGACAGAGTTCTAGCTGATCTATCCTAAATAATTATGAAAGAGTTAAGAATGCTGGTTAACACAGGGATCATCCATGATTCCACAGGACTAATTTTTTTTCCCTTTTGGAGGGCAATTGGGGTTAAGTAACTTGCCCAAGGTTACACGGCTAGTCTTTTTGTGTGGGTGTTAAGTGTCTCAGGCCGGAACTGAACTCGGAACTGAACTCAGGTCCTCCTGCCTCCAGGGCCGATGCTTTACTCACTGCACCACCTAGCCACACAACAAAGGACTAATTTTTGATGAAGTAGGCTACCTAACTTCTGACAGAGAAGTAATGGACTAAAAAATACATAGAAGGAGGCATGAAATTCTGGATGTGGCCAATGCAGACATTTTTATCATATAATAATATTGAGTTGTTTTAAAGGTTTACTTTTTTTTTTCCTTTCTTTCTTTTTGCAATGGAAGCAGGGGAGATGGGAGAGAGAGAAAATAAATGCTTGATAATTGAAAAAATAAAATGTAATTAAAACATTAAAGTCTTAAAAATTAAGTGGAGGAAAGGGTAGAGGTGATAGCCAGAGACAGAAGCTTGGCCCACCATGGTTAGGATATGCAGGGGAAGGGCATGGGACAGAAAGGAGATGCCCCAAAGATTCAATGAGATAGCCCTGGTGAGTGCTGAGAGGCTGACATAGAGGGATGATGTCAAACATTACCTGGATATTCTGCACTAATATAATTTCATGTTTACTGAATGTCAATGGACCCTTCCCATCATACAAAACAGAGGAGGAGAAAGCTCTGACTAATGAAGTTACTTTTTTTTTAACTGGTTCAAGTTGAAAGGTTGGGGGGAAATGGTACATTATCATTTTCAAAATAGAAATCCAGAAGCCATCTCATCTGTTTATCTGGCTTCATAAGGCATACAATCTATCTTTATGGCTATGGGAGAAAATTATGTCTTGTAACTTTTTTTTTTTGGAGGGGCAATTGGGGTTAAGTGATTTGCCCAAGGTCACAGGGCTAGTAAGTGTAAAGCGTCTGAGGCCGAATTTGAACTCAGGTCTGGAGAAAATTATGTCAAGTTCAAGATGTCACTTCTTAAGATGTTAGGCAGAAAGGGGAAAACCAATGATAATATCCAGTGTTGACTTTGATCCAACATGGGTGGGGATATGTGTATGTGTGTGTGTGTCTGTGTGACAGATGTATTATCAAATATGTGTGCTGAAACTCTCATGCCTGCATCTCTCCTATGCTCCTGGGACTAAGCAGTTTTCCATCATAGGCTCTTTTCATTTTCCCAAACTTATCCTACCCCCTCCCCCCAACTTCATGGCATTAGGTGATCTTCTTGCAAATCCCTTGGATTGTTCTCAATTGCTCAGAAGTTCATCTTGCATTTTCTCTCCTGGCATTCTCTGTAGCCTCCAGCTAAAACAACTAGCTATCCTCAAAAGAGCCACATGTTATCCTTGTGGGCGCAGTAAAAGGTTTTGTGAGTTGTTGAGGCCCAAAGATTCATCAGTGGCCAACGCACTGGTCATGAACTTCTCTCAGTTGTCGGACACAGAGTAGTCACCAGGAACTGCACTCAAAGCCTTTTCACCTCTGTAGGATCTGTTAGAACTCAAAATCCTAGGACAATGCAAAAGCACATTCACTGAGATGATAACCAGGTCTCAATCATAGACAAGCAACTACCTGGGCCTAGACTTGGTCACATGGGTCTCCTTGCAAGAACCTGGTCTTCTGGCCCAGGAAACAGTACTCTCTACAACTGCAGGCCTTCCTTCATTTTTAAGCTCTCCCTAGCAATTATAACCATCCCAGAAAGGCTGGGTCAGAGGCATAAGGAAAACAAAAGTAAACTGTGCCTAGGCATTCAGAGACTTAGAGAAATTAACTCTAGGTTTTTCTGGGACTGTGTCCTGAGTGTAGACTTATTCATGGACTTACTGAGGGTAGCCATGAAATGGGAGATACTGATGGTGGTTGAAACCAATAAGCTGCAGGCAGAAAGTATGTTCTTTGACCCTGAAGTCTTGCTGGAAAATGTGATGAATCTCACTGAGATTGGGGGCTACAAGTAAAGAGAATGGTAGGAGGGGAATTTGTGAAAATGGGAAAACTACCACAACAGTAAATGGGCCCCCAGCTTCCCCTATCACTTTTCCCTGGGGGGTGGCTTTCTCCACAAAAAGGTTGTCTGGTATATGCTTTTTCCAACCTAAGACCTTGGGAGGCTCCAGGAGAAATTCAGACAGCAACCTCAGAAGTCATTAGAACAAGAGCTGCCCAGAGCATGGTACAATGGAGCCAATGCAGAGATCTCTCTGGTAACAGAGTTCCATGGACTTAAGGAGCTCAAAGAAGAATTACTTGTTCAAACTCAGATAAACGAAAGAAGAAATATGCTGTTTAAATAGCTCAATATCAGAAAAAAACAAATTCCATCAACTTCTTTTTCTTGTCTTATTGCTATGATAACATCCTTACTTCATCCCTGATATTAATGGAAAGATTTCTAGTTTATCCCTCTTAAAGATAATACTTGCTCTTGGTTTTAGATAGATACTACTTATTCTAAGAAAACCTCTATTTATTCCTATACTTTCTAGTGGTTTTTTTAATTAGGTGGTATATTTTTCCAAAAGTTTTTTTGGGGGGGAGGGGAGAAGGCAGGGCAATTGGGGTTAAGTGACTTGCCCAAGGTCACATGGCTAGTAAGTGTGATCAAGTATTGTAATAGTAATTGAATTTAAAGATTCCCCTGTATTGGCTTGGTTTTTGGTTTGATTGTGTTAAAAACCCAGAGCTTGTGAATCCCACTTGTGGGATGGACTTGTTGATGTGAAAAGAGAGGGTTGAACTGGGAGGAGCTGGTGACATAAATTTATTGAGACACAAGAAAAGATAGAGGCAGAAGAACTTTTTGGAAGCAGCACCTTGGAGGCAGAGAGAGACTGAGAGGATTGCTGAGGGCCACTTTGAATTGCCCAGGAATTTTGAGACCTGCCCCCGGAGCTGCCATGTCATGCTGGTACTTTGTCTGTCTGTTTTGATGTTGTTTTGCCAGATTTGTTCACTGGTGAAAGACAGTCCTGTTGTTGCAGAGGTCTTGGAACCTTGCTGTTGGTTCAGAGCTCCTGAGACTGTTCTGCAGACAGAGAGTAAATTCTGTCCACTGATGAAGGACAGTGCTGTTTTTGCAGGAGTCTGGGAACCTTGCTGTTGGTTCAGAAGCCCTGAAGAAGGATTTTCTTGTATGTTTACAGAAATCCTGGAAGAGGGTTTTGCTAATGTTTTCAGGGGTCCCAGGACTGTTCTACAGACAGAGAATGAATTAATGAAGAGACTGGCAATGTATCTTGTGGCCTTGCTAAACTTTGTCTCCCCAGGAACAAAGATTGCTGAGAACTTGCCTCCTGTCAAGATGAAGAAAAGACCTCCATTTGGGTATTAAATGCTGTGCTTAAGCTTGTTGTAGCTCTGGGGTAGATTCAATTGTGATCCAAGGGTGGGAAACTTTTGACCTTTTTGTGCTCTGTGATTGAACAAAGGAATGTACTTTACTTATGATTGGAAACTAATCTCCATTTGAGAACAGGGGCTTTGTGATTGACTAAATGAATGTACAGCCTAGGGGTGGAGTAGTATTTAGAAGAGGGACTTTGTGATTGATTAAATGAATGTAATGTCCAGGGGTGGGGTAGTACTTGGAGATTATTGAATTACACTTAGTAAATGCTGTATTTTGAATGATGTCATATTTTGATCTTCTCTGTTCTTAATTTGTCACTGAATAAAATGGAGAGCACCTATGCTGGTATTTTGAACCTTGGGAAGTTGCCTTTGCTTGGCATTACAAGTGTCTGAGGCCGGATTTGAACTCAGGTCCTCCTGACTCCTGAGCCACCTATTCACTTCACCACCTAGCCACCCCAAGTTTTTTTTTAAAGTAATTGAAGGAACCATAAATGAAATGTCAAAGGAAAATAAAACCTCTAGGATAAAATGGGTTTGCAAGTTAATTCAGTCAAACATTCAAATAACAGTTAACTCCAATGGTACACACCTCTTTGCAGTAACATGACAAGGTAGCACTGCACCAGATTGTATTAAATCTTATTATTAGCAGAATTAGCTAGGAACCTTCACAAGTGATTTGGAACCAGAGAAACAGAGCACCCCACACCAGCTGTCCTGAGAATGATATTAATTCTAGAATGTCCAAGAGAAGATATCCAGGGATCAGTCGACTATATGGAACATCTGGAACTCAAAATGTGCTAATTAAATGGACGCTGGGAGTGGATTATCAGGATAAAAAGAGACTTAACATTAGTTAATAGTGATGATCATTTTTCATGATGTTTATGTTTAAACTCTCTTGGTTACCTTGGTGACATGTAAATCTCCCTTTGCAAAATTAGTCCATTGTAAGTCCTCTAAATAGTTTGATTTATAACCTGACATGTAATTCTGATTATGAATTTATGAAAAACCTTATAGATTTGGCTTATAGATAAGTGCTCCAGGGGGAGAGTAGGTTGCCCATTCCCCCATAAATCAAAAGGGGGAAATTGATGGAATTGAGGGGATTAGGTTAATTGTGGCTAATTTTGGAGTGAACCACTTTGACTCTATCTTGTGACTCAATTCTGGAGCTAGCTTAATTTCTATTCAATTATGCATCTAGTTCAATTTCTTTCTTGTGACAAAACCTTATTTGATTGTAGGAATTGGGAATATTATATTCTTTGAACCTAGCCTGGTGTGGCTGGGAACCTGGACCACCTCTTATTGCTGTTTAGATATCCTTAACCAAGGACATAGGTTATGCTGACTAGAAACCCAGTTGGGTCATCCAAAGACTGATGCAAGTTTTTTTTTTCCACAATCTTACATCATAAGACATTCATATGTCTTATCTGAAAACAGGCCCCATACTGATCAATCAATTGTTTCCATGTTCCCTCTATGGTTTACAGATACTTGTGGAGTGGGACGCATCTTCTTCTGAATTCAGGGAACTGTACCTCTTCACTCTCCCTTTCCATCTTGGAAAGTCCCTAATCTTCATCCAATAAGAAATCAGATTACCAGGGTGGCTAGGTGTAGAAGTGAATAAATTGAGTACCGGCCCTGGAGTCAGGAGGACCAGAGTTCAATCTGGCCTCAGAAACTTGATGGACTTGCTAGCCATGTGACTTTGGGCAAGTCACTTAACCCCAATTGCCCTCCAAAAAGCAATCAGATTACCTGGTGTTGTATTTTTTCCCTTTTCTTTAATTAGTCTTATTTGATGGCTTTTAATGTAGAAAAAGTCTGTCTCTACCTGTATTGGGGTCCAGCCCTAAGCTGAAGAAGGGGCCTGGTCCAGATTTGTTGGGCAATTGGCATGCATTGCTTAATAAACTGATATGCTCAGAAGGTTGAA
This sequence comes from Petaurus breviceps papuanus, assembly GCF_028583685.1. Taxonomy (NCBI): domain Eukaryota; kingdom Metazoa; phylum Chordata; class Mammalia; order Diprotodontia; family Petauridae; genus Petaurus; species Petaurus breviceps. The sequence continues at coordinate 334,275 of NW_027187178.1, forward strand.
CCTCTGTTTTCCTCAGTCATTTTATCTTTCATCTGTCACAGACGAAAAGTAGATAGTTTGAAAGCAATCCCAGAGTAAAGGGAAAAAAGTATATAGTTTGCATTTTAAAATTTATCTGAAACTTAAATAACTGCCTCTTGTTAACCCCCCTGTGACTCCCCAGTTCAGAGAACTTCTCCCTCTGACTCTTAACTCCTCTCATCTCAGATCAGGTTCCCAAATAAAGGTACTTTGGGAAAAATACAGGAAAACCTGAGTTACATTCAGGTCTCAAAGATGTATTAGCTGTGTGATCTTAAGCAAGTTATTTTAATATGTTTGCCTCAGTTTCCTGATCTATAAAGAGGATAACAATAATAGTACACACCTCCCAGGGTTGTTGGAAGAATCAACTGATAACAGTGATTGTGAAGTGCTTAATACAATGACTGGTATATAGTAAGCACTATACAAATGTTGATTATTACTTTCTTTAATTGATAAAATTGTTCCATACTTAATAACTCTAAAGTGGATTTTAGATGTGATTAGTATAAAATGCCAAATATGATAAGATTAATGATTTTTATATGGGATAATTTGGAAATGTATTTGGCTGAATTGACATCATCTGACTGGTATAAGTTTTGTTTCTTGTTTTAAATACATGACATTTTGTATGTTAATATTGTATTTCAAAATTCTCTTATATTGTGAAACTTGGGAAATCATTGTGTCAGAAATGGTGCTAGACAAATAACTTCCTTTTTAATCTAGATGCTGTTAGATTATGAATTGAGCTTTTAAAAGAATGTAATAAAAATAGTTACTTGAAAATTGATTAATATTTAATGCAGTATGTTTTGTTTTAAAACAGATAACAATAATAAGTTTACTATAATAAAGAGTGAGTTTTCATTTGAAAAAATTTGGCTATCAGTTATAAAAATTATCAAACTGTATTAGGGTGGTTTAAAGATATAACTTCTACACAGTAAGATGAGTCAATTATCAGGTATTTCATATGTTTAAATCCAAGAATGTGGTTAGTTTTAATATATAAGTAAAGAATAGGGGGCAGCTAGATGGCACAGTGAATAGAGCACCGGCCCTGGAGTCAGGAGGACCCGAGTTCAAATCCAGCCTCAGACACTTAACGCTTACTAGTCATATGACCTTGGGCAAGTCACTTTAACCTGAATTGCCCTGCACTGCACAAAAAAAAGAATAAATGAAATGTTAACTGTCAGGGAATCTTAAGTAAATATATTCAAGCCCTAAATTGTGGTTAGTGAAATTTTGCTATTTGAGGTAAAAATTCTTAGGATTATAATTTGATATTTTTTTGAGTTTTGATTATAGAAATGGTTGTCTGAATTGAGATGAAGCCAATAGTAGAAAATGACATGTTCTGCAGTCTAAGAACTAGTAAAGGGGCGGCCAGGTAGCACAGCGAGTAAGAGCACCAGCTCCAGTGTTGAGAAGACCTGGAGATCGAATCCCAGGCTCAGACACTTAGCACCCACCCAGAAACACCTGGCCGTGTAACCTTGAGCAAGTTACTTAACCCCAATTGCTTAGGGGCAGCCAGGTGGCTCAGCGAGTAAGAGCACCGGCTCCAGTGTCAGGATGACCTGGATCAAATCCGGGCTCAGATACTCAGCACCACACCCAGAAATAACTGGCCGTGTAACCTTGAGCAAGTTACTTAACCCCAATTGCTTAAAAAAAAGAACTAGTAAAGGTAAAATCTATGCCTTGAAAAAGTTTTGAGAATGATCTTGGCACGGCCTAAGGTATTAGCCTCTTGACTCAGTTTCCCCATTGTGTTATTTCCTTTTGGAATAGGAAATTTCCCCACCCAGTGAATCCTGAGCCTTGCTTTTGGTACCCTCTGATTTTTGTTACCCATGATTATCTTTCAGATGTGACTCATGCCTGGAATCAAACAGAGCTAAGGGAGTTTTTCCCCTCTTATGATATGACATTGTTAGAACTGTGTCCCTCCTTTTCCTTTCATAGCAAATTTCTATAATCAGGGCAGATGAGCAGTAGAAGATTTGGAAGTACAGTACTAAAACTATTAATAAATAGATTGGTCCTGGAATATATCTGAGTTAATATAATAAGATGCAAGTATGAAAAATCTTACAATTTTAACCTGTATTTGTGGTCAAATTATAATATAGGCATAATCCCCTCCAAAAGGGGAATTAAACATGGTAATATGACAAAGATGCAATGTAAAAGTATTATAATTAAATAGAATAGTAAATTTTGAGAAAGCAGCAGGATTAGGCTATTTTCTCTAAGAACTATATACACACATATATGATGGGCTTCCAAATGTATGGAAATTCAGGCTTTGATTATGTTTTAGTAATAAGTTCTCCAAACTGGATTAAGGATTTTACATATTAAATTGTTTTGATAACTGCAAAGAAAGTGAAATTATTTTCCTATTTTAAAATTTCTGTCTGATAATTTTAAGAAGTAGAAGAGTTCATTTTACAGTTGGACCCTTATGAATTTTTAGATTCTTGTATTAGGTACAGGGTTTAGGTAAAGATAAAAACAGCAAATTGTATATTAAAAACCCTAAATTCTCTGAAGTTTCAGGTTTGGAGAAACAAATTTAAGAGGTTGTACTAAATTGTTCTAAGTCTTATTACTAGCAGAATTATCTAGGAACTTCCACAAGTGATTTGGAACCAAAAAAGCAAAGTCCCCCCTTCATAACTATCCTGAGAATGATGTTAATTCTAGAATGTATAAGAGAAGATATCCAGGGACCAGTAGACTATATGGAACATCTGAGACTCAAAATGTGCTAATTAAATGGACATTGGGAGTGGATTATCAGGATAAGAGGAGACAACATTAGTTAATAGGGATGATCATTTTTTCACGGTTTATGTGTAAGCTCTCTTGGTTACCTTGGTGACATATAAATCTCCCTTTGCAAAATTAGTCCATTGTGAGCCCTCGAAGTAGTTTGATCTGTAACCTGACTTACATAATTCTAGTTATGAATTTATGTAAAACCTTATAGATTTGGCTTATAGATAAGTGGTCCATGGGGGAAGTAGGTTGCCCACTCCCTCATAATTTTACAGATAATATTTTTATTTAGGAAACTACAGAGTCAACCAAAAATTAAATGAAACAAGTAGTAAATTCAGAAAAGTTGCAGGATATGAGATCAATTCCCAGAAATCATAAGCAGTGAAGTATGATACCAAAAAAACCTAACAGGAAGAACTAGAAGGAGAAATTAAAAATTACTATAGATACTATAAATTATTTGAGATTGTATCTATCAAGATGAACCCAGGAATTAAATGAATACAACTATAAAATACTTTTGCAGAAGTAATTTGGAAACATATTCAGTGCTCATAGACAAGTCAAGCCAATATAATTGAATAGGCAATACTACCTAAACTATGATATTCAACACTATATTAATCCAATTACCAACATATAATTTTATAAAGCTAGAAAAATAAAAGTGAAATACAAACGGAAGAACAAAAGGTCAAGAAATTCAAGTTTAAAAATCAAAAAAGGTCAGAAGGAAGTGTTCTACCAGTAGCAAAAATAAAAGTATGCTACAAAATAGTGATCATTCAAATAATTTGGTACTGCTGAAAAAATAAAGAGCTTTATCAGCAGAACATACATAAGCAAATGAACACAGTTACTATAGTATTTAATTAATTAAAGGCAAGAATTAATTGGCCTGGGCGGCTAGGTGGTGCAGTGAATAGAGCACTGGCCCTGAAGTCAGGAGGACCTGAGTTCAAATTCAGCCTCAGACACTTAACACACTTACTAGCCGTGTGACTTTGGGCAAGTCACTTAACCCTAATTGCCCTCCAAAAAAGCAAAAAAAAGAGTTAATTGGTTAAAAATTCACAGTTGACAAAAAAGTGCTCTGAAAACGAAAAAGCTGAAATTGGTTATGGATAAAAAAAATCCGAAGAACAAGGAAGATGTAACCTTTTAGGTTAAAGTCATGACCAAATAAGCTATGCTGGTGATTCTCAGATCTATCTATTCTACCTCAGACTCTCTGATGACCTCCAATCTCTCATCACCAACTATTTTCAGACATCTCAAACTGGATTTCCAGCAGGCATCTTAAACTCAGTATGTCCAAAATGATACTCCCCACCCCAAACTTCTTTCCCTGTTACTTTAGTGGGTAACACCATCCTTCAAGTCCCTCAGGCTCAGAACATAGAAGTCATCCTCTAATTCTCATTATTTCTCATTCTACTCCATATTCAATCTGTTGTCAAGGCCTGTCAATTCCACCTTCGTACCTATTCCTCCAACATGCTCCCTTCTCTGACACGGCCACCATTCTAGCGTGGACCCTCATCACCACACACCAACAGCTTGCTGATGGGTTGGCATGCCTCAAGTTTCTCCCAAATCCAATTCATTCTCCATTCAGTCACTCAGGGAATTGAGGGAATTAGGACAGCTAGTGATTAATTATGGGAACAAAGTGAACCACACTGACTCCATCTTGTGCCTCAATTATGGAACTAGTTCCATTCTCTTCCCATTCAATTATGGGTCTAGTTTGAATTCTGTTTTGTGAGAAAACTTTATTTAATAGTGAGATTTGGGAGAAAACCTTATTCCATTGTGTGAACCTAGCCTTGTGTGTCTGGGAAGCTGGGTCATCCCTACCTATTGCTTAGAGACCTTTAACTAAAGAACTAAGTTATGCATACTAGAAACCCAATCAGGCCCAAAGACTGAACCAAGTTTTCTCACAACCGTACACCTCAGGCAACCAATATGTCATATCAAAAAACCTGGCCCCATACTGATTGTTTCCAGATACCTGTGGGAGCAGGACACCTCTTTTTCTGAATTCGGGTAATTGTACCTACTCACTATCCCCTCCCAGCTTAGAAAGTCCCTAATCTTTTGTTCAATTAGAAATCAGAATACCTGGTGTTATATTGTTTCCTTTTAATTAATTGGCCTTATTTGATTTTTTTTAATGTAGATAAAGTCTGTCTGCCTGCATGGGGTCCAGCCTTAAGCTGAGAAAGGGGCCTGGTCCAGATTTGTTGGGCAGTTGACATGCATTGCTTAATAAACTGATATTCTCTGAAGCTCGAACCTTTGTTTTCCTCAGTCATTTCATCTTTCCACCACCACACCACTAAAGTGATTTTCCTAAAGCACAGGTCCAACCACGTCACCTGCATATTCAATAAACTCTAATGACTCTATATCAATTCCAGAATCAAATTCAAAATACTCTGTTTGACATTCAAAGCCTTTTATAACTTAAACCCCTTCCTACCTTTCAGTCTTATTTCTCCTTGCTCCCTAACACATACTCTTCCACCATGTTACACTGGCCTCCTGGATGTTCCACCAAGACATTCAATCTCTCTGCTCTGGTCATTTTCACTGTCTTTCCTCCAATGTCTCCATTTATATTACTGATTTCCCTGATTTCCTTTTAAGTGCTAAGTAAAATTCTACCTTTAATTGAAAGCCTTCCCCAACCTCTCTAAATTCTGGTACCATTTTTTCTGCTAAATATTTCCCATTTATTCTGTATATAACTTGCTTTGTAAATATCCATTTGCATATTGTCTCCCCCTTTATATTGTAAGCTCTTTGAGGGCAGCAGCTATTTATCGACTCTTTTTGTATTCCCAGACTTAGCATACTGCCTGACACGTTTATTAAGGTGCTTAATAAATGTTCAATGATTGATTAATTGATTAAAACAAGCAATAGTAAAGATCCCAAAATAAAAATGGACAGTTTTGATTATGTAAAATAAAAAAATCACAAACTAATCTAATGCATTTAAAATAAGAAGGGAAATGTATAAGTAGAAAAAATTCCTGCAGTAAATTTCTCTGCTAAATGTCTCATATCCAAGATATATAAAGAACTGATTTGAATTTCTAACAGTTAGAGTCATTCCCCAAGAGATAAAATGGTCAAATGACACAAAGGATATATAAACAGGCAGTTTTCAAACGTATCAATAATCATACGATAAAATGCTCCAAATTACTAATAATCAAAGAAACGTAAATGTTTCAATTTGGAACTCAACAATTCTACCTCACACTCATCAGAATCAAAAAGATGAAAAAGTGGAAAATGACAAAGTTGGAGATATATGGGAAAATAGGCACATTAATACCTTGTGGCTAGAGATATAAATTAGTCCAGCCATTCTAGAAAGCAATTTACAATTGTCCTTCAAAGTTGATAAATTGTGCATACATTTTGACTGACCCGATATCATTATTAGGCATATTGCAAAAGGACCTATAAAACAAAAAATATTTGTAGCAGCTTTTTTCATAGTAGCCCCAAACTGAAAACTAAGGGGGTGTCCATCTATTGGGGAATAACTAAACAAATTGTGGTATTTAGTATATTGGAACATAATTGCTCCATAAGACATAAAGAAATTAATGATTTCAGGAGGAACAAGGAAGATCTCTGATTTGATGCAGTGAAATGAGCAGAACTAGAAGAACAATTTACACAATGTTCTAGAGAAAAAAACAACTTTGTAAGACCTTAGAATTCTGAGTAATGCAATGAGTTTGATAAATGAGCAATGATAAACTTCAGAGGACTGAAGATGAATCATGGCACATACCTCCTCCCAGAGAGGTCATAGACAGAAAATTCAGATTGACACGTGTACATCTGGACTTGACCAATATGGGAACCTGTTCTACTGCACCAGGTGTGGGGAACATTCTGCTGTGAAGTCACATGTGGTCCTCTAGGTTCTCAAGTGTAGCCCTTTGACTGAATCAAAACTTCATAAAACATCTCCTTGATAAAAAGGATTTGTTCTGTAAAACTTGAACTCAGTCAAAGGCTGCACCCTAGGACCTAGAAGGCCACATGTGGCCTCAAGGCTGCATGGTCCCCAACCCTGTACTGGACTGTAACAGTTTTGAGGAGTTTATTTTGTTATTGTTGCTATTATTTTACTGCAGAGGGGGGAAGTAAACAGGAGGGATGATAAAAGCTTGCAAAAATATGGTTTTTGTTAAAAAAATTTTTTTATGTCTTTGAAAGCCAGTTAAATCAGTTACAGGCCCTAGATGAGAACTGTCCTTTATGTATTTTCAGTTATTTAAGATAGGGAGTTGTGCAAGACTAGCTCCTCTCTGTATCCAGTTCATAGACTGACAATAGACAACAAAGGAGAGGATAAAATTCCTAAAAGAGATGGTTTTTGCAGGGCTGAAAGACTTCACGACTGTGATCAATGAGCAATTTCACACAATTCACCTTTTGACATAAAGGTGATAGATTCAAGATGCAGAATAAGACATTTTTAGACACAGCCACTGTGGGAATGTTTTGCTTCAGTACATATTTCTTCTTCCTTTTTTTGAATGAGTTGGGAACTTAAAGGAAGATAGACATAGAGAGAAGGGTGAAAATGGGGCTGACACATTTTAAAAATGAGGTACAAAAGCAGAGGCAGGAAGGGGTATGGATACCTTTGAACAGTATTATTAAAAATTAGTGAAACAATCATTAAAACTTATTATGGATTTAAGGCACCAAGAGGTAGAGATCTGCAGGTTCCTGCACAAGCCCTTGTTTCAATTGCTCGATCCTGTGCATGGAAATGCCCCATTAATTGGGCATCTGCCCCTAGAGTGTAGAATAGAAATCAATACACAATTAAATGAAAGTCACAAAACAAAAGAACAAGTGGGGATGGTGGTTTCTCAGACTGGCTCCTCTCCCGGTCCCCATTACCTCACCGACCCCCCCCCCCGGCCCCCCTCCTCCCCCCCCCCCCCCCCCGGGGTCACCACCTTCCCCCCGCTCCGTCCCTGTCCCCAGGATGGAAGGAACCACGAGCTCCCACCTTCGGGACACGGGGAGGGGGCGAGAACCAGAGACTCTCCCCCTTCCCCCCCTCTCTTGCCCTAGCGTGGACAGGGAGGCCCACCCTCGCGGTTGGGGGTGCAGGAAGTGAGCTGCACAGCACGCGCGCACACACGCACTTCCAGAACCGCATAGCCCATTGGACTGTGGGGATCATTTGCGGGTGGGGGGGGGAGGAAGGCGGGAGAGCGTCTGGGGGCGGGGTCGGACGCCAGTGGGGACGAGACGTGTGCTGACATGACGTCATGAGGCGGGGCTTGCCCCGGCCAGTGACAGGACTGGGCTGACGGCCTACGGTGGGGGGGAACCTCGAGCAGGGATGGGGACACGAGGCCTGGGCCCTAAGGGTGGTGTTGGGGGGGGGGGGCGAAGCTACGTTTGCCCCCGCCCCCCAGGGCAAGGCCTCGGGTCACTCAGCCGGGAGAGAGGCCCGGAGACCTTTCTACCTGGAGGCGGGCCCGGGTGGGGAGGGGGCGGGAGACAGGCTCCGGTGACGCAATGACGCCGGAAACAGTCCGGGGGCGGGACATATGACGCAGATCCGGAGGCGGGGAGGGGCGGGGCCGGGACAAGATGCGGCTCCCCAGTCTGTCCACCTAGTGTGGGGGTGTGCGCGCACACGAGCGTGCCAGGGCCCGCGGAAGCTGCTTCTAGGGCCCTGTGTGAGCCCCGTCTGATAGTGACCAGAAGGCAGCCGACGTTGGAATCGGGGCAGGATGTCTGGGAGGGGAGGGCTCCCCCTCCCGACTGTAATCACACAGAACCTGGCGGGGGGCGAGGAGGGGACGGGGTCACGGGGCAGCTCCCAGAACCCTCCCCCCCATCATTTCATCCAGTACAGTCGTGACCAGGGGAGACCGCGTGTACCCACATTTGGGGGGTCCCACAAAGCACACCTGACGTGGGGCACCTGCCCCTGGTCTTTCTAAGCACCTTCCTCAGTAAAAGAAGGGGAGGAAAGAAGAAGAAACGTGGCAGGAGGCCACAAAAGGGCCCTGGGAAAGAAGCAGCTGTAAAAAATGAGAAATTCTGATAAGCAGATCATCACTGAAATGGTGACACTGGGAGGCTGTTACAAGACAATAGTGAAATAGCCAAGTCATCGGCTGTTGTGTGATAATTCTGAGAAAGGAAAATCAAATGACCAGTTGCACAAATGAATAAGGATAAACTGTTACAAACTATTTTGTCCAACAAACCTGACAAATATTTGCAAAAATATAAAACACCAGATGAAGAGAACAAAAATTAGGGCATTAAAATAGCCCAATCATAGGAAAAGAAATGGAACAAAACATAAATGAGCTTCCAAATGGGGGCCTCCCCCAAATCTAAGTGTATTGCATGGAACACTTTGGGGTCAGCTAGGTGGTGCAGTGGATAGACTGCTGTGCCTTGGAGTCACAGTCTTCCTGAGTTCAAATCTGGCCTTCAGACAATTACTAACTGTGTGACCCTGGGCAAGTCACTTTACCCTGTTTGCCTCAGTCTCCTCATCTGTAAAATGAGCTTGAGCAGGATATGGCAAACCATTCCGGTATCTCTGCCAAGAAAACCCCAGATGGGGTTGTGAAGAATCAGACATGACTCAAGCACAAATAACTCCAATTTTACACAAATTGTTTGCAAGAATAGGGAAGGAAGGGGTCTTTGCAAATATCTAAACCTGGGACAGAAAAAACCAGGAAATGAAAACCAAAATAAAGAATATCAGAACTGGTAAGGGCCTTAGAACACAGACTCAGAAACAGAAGAGGCGTTAGAACACAGTATTGGAGCTGAGAGTGGTCTTAGAACATAACATATTAGGTCTCGGAGGGCATATAGAACCCGTGTTGTTAAAGTCTGGACAGTGCTTGGACATGGATTGTCAGAACAAGAAGGGGCCTTTACAAATAGAGTGTCGGGTTGGTCTCAGCTGGAAGGGATTTTAGAACATCTCATGTCAGGGCTGGGAGGGCTCTTTGCAAACACAATGTCAGATCCAGAAGAAACATGAGAACATAGAAAGTCATAGCTTGTGTGTATGGGGAGGGGACGTAAGAAATATAAATGTGCATAAAGAATGTGCAAAGTTACCAGCACAAAAGAGTACACCCTGCCAATGTTCTATGCACAGAACCGGTGTCAGAATTGGGAGGGCCCTTAAAAGGCTGAATGTTGGAACTAGTAAGGGCCTTAGAACAAAGACTGTCACACCTAGAAGGGACACAATGTTACAGACTAAAGAGAGCTTAGAACAGAATATCAGGGCTGAGGTGGAGGGGAGGGGCATTAGGACACAGAGCATTACAGCTTTGAGACACCCTAAAACAGAATGTCAGAATTGAGAGGAACCTTAGAGCATAGTCACAGCTGGGACAGACCTGAGAATATATTATGTCAGAGCTGGAAGGGACCTTCAAACACCAAATACCAAAGGTAGAAAGGACCATCGTCCCTGCCAGGATGGCTGCTCATAAAGGAGGCACAGTGCCCAGTTTCCATATAACTATCGGAGCAAAACTTTTGATTGGCACAGAGATTAAAAAAGGATCAAGATATCCAATGAGAAGGCACAGTAAGTGACTTCTACACAAAACATGAACAAAGTCAGCTATCAACAGTATCCCTACCCTCACCTGCCCCCCATTCCACCTCCAGCAAGTGTAGCCTGTGGCAGCCTTCCTGCCACTGGACATCTAGGGACACACGTGACCTGTAAGACCCTGGAACCTGGAGGTGGCAAGAGAGGAGGGCTTTCTGGTGAAAGAAAAGCCCCAGGGTGTTAGAAGACCCCAGGAGGGGCAGCAGTCCACAACTAGCACTGTGGTGCACCAAGTAGGAAATGAGACTCACTCTCAGTCTTTCCAGGGTTAATATTTGGGGCTCCTGTGAACTCTCTGCTTTGGCACTGCTTTGATAAGGTTGTAGGGAGGGATATCTCCATTTTTTTACTCTTCTCTCCTAGGCAGTTGGCAATATCTCTTTCAAGAACAAATACACTAGGGCCCTTGCTCAATCCCTTCTTTGTAGGGGAACTGGTGCTGGGCCCCAACATTGTTCCCATGGGAGGGGTTTGTGCTACCCATGGGGCCCTTTTTGTAACATCTTCATGATCTCCTAATTGCCAGATCTCTTTTCTGCCTTCCTCTTCTTAGAAGGATATCATCTGTTTAATGTCTGCAGGCTCTGTGTCCCCAGGGGCCTTGAGGCAGCACCAATATCTCCCCTCTAGTTGGGGGAGGCTTTTTTCTCCATGTCCTTGCTCTCTGGATCCCTTCCTTTGGGTGGTATGGGAAATTCCTTCTCCCCTCTCCTGCTCTCATTCCCACCTGCTCCTGCCCCTCTCTTGCTGGCTCACATTCCAGGGCTAATTTCCCACTTCACTCCCAATTCTCCCCTTATGCCTAGTGTTCCCTGGTACTTTTTGGTTGCTATACTTACTTTTTTGCCATCTCTCACCATTGCCAAAGTTTCCTTTCAATTGCCTCTCTCTCCTTCGTCTCCTGTTACCCCCTCTCCTCAGGTCTTCCTATTTTCTGAGACACAACAATATTGAAATCAGGCAAATTAATAACCCTACAATGGCCTCTAGGGGTTTAAGTGAAAGGTAGAGTCAGTCCATACAGCAACCTTACACTGTTGTGTTATTTTAAGAAATTGCCATAGCCACCCCATCTACCTATTTCTTACCCAATACCAGATAGTTTTGATAATTATTGCCTTATAAATACAGCTTAAGATCTGGTACTGCTAAACTTCCTTCCTTTACCCTTTTTTCATTATTTCCTTTGATATTCTTGCCTTTTTTTCCAAATGAATTTTGTTATAATTTTTTCTAATTCAGTAAAATATTTTTGGTTATTTAATTGGGATGACATTGAATATATAAATTAGTTTGGGTAAAATTGTCATTTTTATTATATTGACCCCACCTACTTATGAACATTAATATCTCTCTAATTATTTAAATCTGATTTTATTTTTATAAAAAGTTTTTAATAATTTTGTTCATATAGTTCCTGGGTTTGTTTTGGTAGGTGTACTCCCAGGTATTTTATACTGTCTAAAGTTATTTTATATAGGGTATTTTTTACTATCTGTTCTAGAAGAGTTTTGTTTGTGATCTATAGGAATGCTGATGATTTATGTGGATTTACTTTATATCCTGCTACTTTGCCAAAATAATTGTTTCACTAACATTTAGTTGCGTTTTTAGCTGTTTTGATTACTAATATTAATCATAAAACAGAGGTATAGGCATTTGTAACATTGACAGGACTTGGCAACATGTTGGACTGTGGGCTGAATTTGAGTGAACATTTGGGGGGACGTGGAGGCAGCAAGCCTGGGTGACTGGGGGGACTCTCAATAGTAATAGAGAAATTTGGAAGAAGGGAGAGTTGGGGAGGAGAAAAGATGCATTCTTTTTTAAATTTCCTGAATTTGAGATGTTGATGGGGCCTTCCTTTTTGAGATGTCCAAAGAGCAGTGAGTTAAGTGATGGGAACCGAGTAAACACAGGAATTGGGAATTTAGGGTCCTTGAGGGGGCATCAGTGTGTAGTTTGTAGCTCTCTAGCCTGCTCTTGGGCTACCACTCACTTCTAGTCCTGTTCCTTGCCTGGTACACAGATGAGTCAGCTCTGATTTCTGGCTCCCCTGTCCCTCCAGGACCTGAGAGGATGTTCACTACTAGCTCTCCCCTGCTTCCTGCACTGTTAGAGGAGGAAGAGAGGAGAGGGAAAGATCTGACAGAGCTTGCAGGAGTCAAAACAGCCAGAGATCATATATGCCACTTATCTTCCAATTGGGATCCACCCAACTCTCCCAGAGCCCTATATTATCACATATGTTGTGTGTCCAATTACATACAAAGAAGATCTGGTGCCCATGAAATCCTTGTCTGCTGGGATTAATGGTGGTGAACATAGGGGTCTGGTAAGAGGTTAGGACCCTTGAGAGATGAAAGAGACACAAGGATGCTTCATTGAGGTCTGAAGATCAAAGGGAGGGGCAAGGTGAAAGGGAGGGAAGAACAAAGGCTGCTCCCATTTGGATCTCCAACATGCAAGATGTCTCTGTGTATGAACAAGTTCCCAAAAACCAAAACTCCAACATTTTATGGACAAGCTCTGAGACCAAATCAAAATTAGCCCTCAAAATCTGACTACCCCCTTCACATCTTGCTCTCACAAGAAGACACGAAGGATGGCACCAAGGTCTCTGCCCTCTCCCTTGACCTCACTGCATTTAAGGAGACCAAACTAGATTAGGGCAGGTGGTCCCCAGACAAGTCTCCCCAAGGGACCAAAGGCCTTATGACTCTGATTCTCCAATGGCCCCATGGAAGAGTTTCTTATGATCTGAGACTTTTGGACTCTGGAACTCAAGTCACCCTAGTCCCCAGGGGCTTAAATCCATGAGGTTTCATTTGACCAGTGAGATGGACAGTAGTAGCAGCTCCCACAATGTAGACATTATAAAAACTGACTTGTTGAAACAGCTTAATGGATTGGATCAGCACCAGCGATGGCTCCACTCCTATAATACTGCCTACATCCTAGCTTTCACAGTTGGTCAGGTGGCTGTCTCTAACACTCTCTACTCCTCCAATGTTGCTCCTGCCTTAGTAGTAAGGACTATGGAATGATGGAAGAATCTGCTGAAGTAAAGCCCTAAAGACAGTGGACCCTAAGCAAAGCCTGAAATGCTGGATCAATAGGCTTCCAAGAGCAGTCCTCCCTTAATATAGCATTTCTGAGAAATGGTGGTCATTCCTCACTTATCTCCCTACAAACTCTGAATCAGAGGACAGAGAAGGAGGCAAAGAACATATGAAGCCAATTGTTGTTCAGTGGTTTTCAGTCCTGTCTCATCTTTTGTGATCCCATTTGGGGTTTTCTTGGCAAAGATACTGAAGTGTTTTGCCTTTTCCTTCTCCAGCTCATTTTATGAAGAAACTGAGGCAAACAGGGTAAAGTGACTTGCCTAGGCTCACACAGCTCTTAAGTGCCTGAAGCTGGATTTGAACTGAGGAAGATGAGTACAGGCCCTACACTCTATCCAGTGTGTCACCTAGCTGCCTATATAAAGCCAAGACTGGAATTCATATTGCAAAGGACAGATGCTTCTAGTTGTATAAGTCCATATCCAGACATCCCTCTTTTTCCCCACCAAAACATGAGAATATGGGATTGCTCCTTCTTTATGGCTGATTCCAAAAATACAGGGGGCAGCAACGACAACTAAGACACCCTGAACCCTCACAGCCACTTTATTACAATCACCCATATGGCAAAGATGTCCATAGTATTTTCTTTCCCCAGAATCATTCATTTCCCCCAAGCAACTGACCTGCAGCCAGGGGAATCCACAGGGAGCAGGGAGCTAGTTAGGAAATGACTTTGTCCTTGTTCATCCACCCTCAGAGGTGAGTGGACCAATATGGTGGAAAGATGCAGGGAGTGAGATGTGGGTGCCTGAGAAGATAGAGGCGCAGGGACAAGACAATGTACTGTAGCTAATGAAAGGAAGGAGATGTTCAGATCAGTGGGACAGGAAGCCACTGGACCCCGTACGACAGGGACTAATGAGGAATTGGGATGGGGGAAAGAGATTATAATTAATTAATTATCCATTTTAAATTTATCTATTAAATCGACTGATTAATAATGCCTGCCTCCTGTTCCTTCTCTTGATGGTTTTCTTGCTGTATCTGATTTGTGACCGGTCCCATTAGTTCCCCACTGGCCACTGCCCCCCCTTCCCATGGGGTTAGTATTGAGGATGTGAATACTCCTGGGGCAGCCCTGGTCTCAGTCCTTCAGGGGGGTCTATCACAAAAGCAGAATACACTGGTGAGTCTGACACAGGTAGTTGCCTCAGCAGGGAACCTTGTGGTATGCCGGGTGTGTGACCTAGGGATACCTGATGGACAGATGCAACATTTTCCATTTAACTCTACCCAGGGTGCTCATCTACACAAAGCGTCTCCCCCCCTCCCCCAGCTCCCCCCCTTCCACCAGAGGAATATTTAATCTGCTGCTTATGATTCCTGAGTAAAAAGTCAAACAAACAAGATTTCAGTCCAGCACCTGATGGCTGACCAAAAAGCCAACTCCCCTGGGGTGGAGAGAGTAGTTTTGGACACAATTAGCAGATACTTTAATGGCAGTGAGCACACCTTTTGTAAATTCTCTTATATAAATAGCATCTTCAAAGCAATGTCACAGACCAATGTAGACCCTTCCCTCCACTCATGCTTCCTCCTCAGCTTTGGGGGAAGTTAGCACCAGAAATTACATGCTGTCCTTGTGGCTGTACAAGCATTCCTGCCCAGCTCCAAACCTGGAATGGTGCCTGTTATATAAGGCTGGTAGGCTTAAGGCTTAATTATTCCCAGTTGTAATAAGAATAGGTGACTGAAACTGTCTCACAAGCTTACTGGTGTGGAACACTTAGTATTCTACTTTTCTCATCCTGAGTAGACCTTCCTAGCTAATATTTAGAAACATTCCTTTTGCTACTGGTTTATATTCCCAAGGAACTCTATCCCTGGATGAATTGCTGTTCCTTTGTCTATACCCCGCTATGTTGTGCTTGGTGGTGAGAATCAATAAACCATTTTGACTGATATTAGTTTTGGTGACTGCAATGTACAATGCAAGGAATCACCCAAAAGTCTACTCTAAATTTACAGGAGATCAGCCTCCACCTCCCTTCCTGACCACTGACTCTATTCCATGATCCTCACTCTCCTCAAACCCCATATCCAGTCAGTCATCAAGTTTTGTCATGACCACCTCCTCAGACCGTCTTGTGTCCATTGCCTCTCCACTCACAAAACCTCATCATTTCTCACCTAGACTATTTCTACAGCCTCCTAAGTGGACTTTCCATATCAGGTTCCCCCCCCCCCCCATCATCATTCACTCAGCAACCAAAGGGATATTCCAAAAGGCCTGATCAATCAATCAGTAAACGCCAGTGGCTCCCCAATACATCTTGGATCAAATACTGACAACTCTGTTTGTCATTTAAAGGCCTTTGTAGCCTTATTATGTACTATTCAATAATAATGCTAATCATTAAACTCTGATTAAGTGTCTACAATGTGCCTGTACTATACTAAGTGCTGGGAATGCAAAAAAGGGCAAAAGACAGTTCCTGGCCTCAAGGAGCTCACGACAGAGCGATATACAAACAAGCCACGTACAGGGTAAATAAGAAGTAATAGCCAAGAGAAGGCCCTAGAATTAAGAGGGGGCAACAAAGGCTTCTTAGAGAAGATGGGATTTTAGAGGGGACTTAATGAAAGCCAGGGAAGTGAGATGAGAGAGAAGAGCATTCCGAGCATGGGGACAGCCAGGGAAAATGCCGGGAGCTGAGAGATGTTTGTAGAACAGGCAGGAGGCCAGCGTCATTGGATCTAAGACTAAGGTGCAAGAAGACTGGAGAAATAGGAGGGCGCTATTGCCCTTCAAGAGCTCTGTTCAGCCAGATGTGCCTGCTTCCTGTTCCTCACTTGTGACACTTCATTTCCCATGTACATATCTCTGCAAAGGCTGTCCCTCATGACTAGTACAGAGTAGGCACTTAATAAATGCATGTTGACCAATCATTTTCCGCTGAGAAACACAGCACAGTCTTTCACTGACATCTAGTGGTCAAAAGTGATGTTACAGTTCACTGAAACATTTAGATCTCTGGTCAATAAACTTTTTTAATAAACTCCAGGGTTTCCCCTGCACATTTGGGATCAAACACAGACTCCCTTCTTTGTCATTTAAAACCCTTCACGTTTTAGTTATATCCTACCTTATTAGTCTTACTATATATTATTCTCCTTCATGTGCTTTACCCTAATTACCTACTTTTTAAGTCCCCCATGACTGACACAAAGTACCTGGTACATAGTAGGTGGTCAATAAATGTTTACTGAATTGAAATGGGCATTTAATATAAATACTTGTTGACTAATTAATTGCTGATGAGGAACACAGCATAGTCTTCCAGTGACATCTCGTGTTCAAACAGGAAACTGCAGGTAAAGATTTAGGACAAAGAAAAATAAAAAAAGTGAACGTCATTTCAGGGTCACTTTAGGCTGCTGTCTTGTGTCCAACTCCTAATATTATGCTCAGATGCATTCCAGCGTCTACTTTTATTGAATTTAAGCCTATAAAACAGTTTACTCCTGGTTAAGGGAAAAAGAATGGTGAGAAATGAAGCCCTGAATTTATGGCAGGAAACAAATAATTTATTCCTTCAGGGTAAATAAGAATAAGACTAAATTATCCATATCAAAATTACCTATGAAGCTGTTAATAAAGATTGCATGATAAACTGTAAGAGTTCGTAGCAGTGGAGACTCTACTGAGTTGGTTTCATCCTTCAGCACACCAGTTATGTAAGATGTTAATATTATCCAGTCAAAAGAACATTCAAAGGGGATAAATGCAAGAACATGGGTGATCTTAGTTTTGAAGGAAATTTATGAAAAACCAAAAGTTTGACCCAGACTTTACCATTGTGAAATTGGAAATGCAGGTAAATATTTGCCCAGTTGTGCAGGGCTAGTAAAAACAACAACAACAAAAACAAACCCCAATAATCCTGGAAGTATACAGAATCAGAGAGCAAGTGAGGCTACAGGCGTAGCCATTGTCCTCAGTAATAGGGTTTGGATTCCAATCCAGCTCCTCAACTTCCAAATCCTGAATAATGTTCATCATCCATTTCCCACTGTCATATTCCATCTGAACAAAGCCATCTCTATCTCTCTCCCTCCTTCCTTCTCTCCGTTCCTCCCTCTCTTCCCCCCTTTCTGTCATTGACATGCTTATGTAGTGTATATCTGTTGCCTTGGTTCCCTCTCTGCTCAGCCATTCCTTTAAGACCTTCAGTGAGCCCATGGGATCACAGGGCCTCAGAGACCATCTAATTCCATCCCCCTCATTTTACAGAGAGGAAAATTACAGAGGTCAAGTGACTTATGTGAGAGTGTACAGCTTGTATGTGTTTGAGATAGGATTTGAACCTGGGTTTTGCTGACCTGAAATTCAGTACTATATTCCCTAGATCTTCCTGTTTTCTATTGTCTCATCTCATTAA
Organism: Petaurus breviceps papuanus; assembly: GCF_028583685.1. Taxonomy (NCBI): domain Eukaryota; kingdom Metazoa; phylum Chordata; class Mammalia; order Diprotodontia; family Petauridae; genus Petaurus; species Petaurus breviceps. The sequence continues at coordinate 352,274 of NW_027187178.1, forward strand.
GCTGCTTTCATCCCTCTTGAAGTTCTAAGACTAAAGGGATAAGGAAGGGTTTGGGTTTTTTTATGTTAAAGCTTGTTTGTGACTGAAAGGAGAGACAGCTTTGTTCACAAAGTAATGCTCCTGTTTGGAAAGGGATAGTGAATGTGGTACCATGGCAGGAAGACTGGATTTGGAGGAGCCAGAGTGGAAGACCAGTTCAACTACTAAATAAAAATTACTAGAGCTGTAGCTTCACTTTACCTGAATTGATATACTCCATGATTATTACTTTTTAAAATTTTTTACTAGCCCTGGGTACCCAGGCAAATATTCACCTGCATGTCTGATTTCACACTGGTAAAGTCTCAATCAAACTTTTAATATTTATCTCATATATTTCCTTCAAAGCTAAGCCTTTTTTGTGTCCATTTTTCCCCTTTTGGGGGTCTGGTAGATGGTCACCATTAATACTTTACTTGGTTAACCCAAGACAATTCTGAAGGACTTCTGATGAAAAACACTATCTACCTCCAGAGAGAGAACTCATGAATCTGAGTACAGATTGAAGTACTCTTTTCACTTTATTTTCCTTACATTTTTTTTGCAATGTTGCCAATATGGAAATATGTTTTGTATTATTTCACATGTATAATTGATATCACATTGCTTGCTTTCTCAATGGGTTAGGGAGCGATTGGAGGGAGAGAGAGAATTTAGAACTCAGAATTAAAAAAGAAGAATGTTAAAAATAAATATACAATATATATTTTAAAACCATGTAGATTGTAGTGTAAAACCAGTTCAGTGGTGTATCCACTCCTCTTAAGTCTTTTTTATCAGATGGACATATAATGGAGAAGTTAACAGGCAAGGTTGATGTTGATGTCCAAATTTATGTTTATACTAAAGGAATTCATTACTTATTTCACTTCACAAATTCAGAATTTCATCTGATACTTTTCTGCCTCCTTTAACCAGGAATAACCTGCCACATGCATTAAAAAGCCATTGAAGGGGAAGTTTGGAATGAATCAAAGAGTAACACTAAAAGCTGGCCATGAGATAGCAAATTAAAAGTGTAATATCGACATTGGCCACGAGATAGTGTTCTCATTGCATAATTTATTCCTCTCTGGCCTAAAACTTTTAGTAAATTGCAATACCACATGTTACCATTAGATGTCACTGAAAGACTGTGCTATAATCTATACTGGCAATAAACTGGTTACTCTTTCTTCACAATCTAGACTACTTGGCAAACCAGTTCTTCTACCCTTGAGTCTCTAGCCCCCCTTTTCATATCACCAATTGTACCTTGCCAAGCCTCAACCTTAGATCACTCCCACTATTTATTAAGTGCCTACTACATGCCAGGCCTTGCTTTAAGTTGGTTAGGCTGTCACAAGTCTCTCCCTACTCAATTCCACTCTCCATTCAGTCTCCAAAGTTATTTTCCTAAACCACAGGTCCACCATGTCACACACGCCCCTATTCAATTAATCTCCCCTCCCCTTTCCAGTCTTCTAACACTACCCCACTCCACTGATTGCCTCCCCGTCCCTTCTCCCCTATCCTACCTGCCACTCCCATCTTTGATCCAGTGACACTGGCCTCCTTGCTGAAATTAGTCTTCGACAAACATCTTGCAACACATTATGCAATAAATCTAAAATGGATACATCACCTGGGTTTTAAAGATCATACCCAGGAAAGATGGCAAAAGACAAGAATAATCAATATTAAAATGACTGTGGAAAGACAGGCACATTGGTGGGTTTTGGAGAGAGTTGTGAATTTTTCAAACATTTCCATTTTGGAAAGCAATGTGGAATTAGGCAAATAGTGTGACTAGAGTGTCAATAACCTTTGAACTCTGAAATTCCACTTCTCGACTTATACCTCAAGGAGGTCACTGAAAAGAAGAAAGTCCTTATAGCCACCAAAATGTTTATAGTAGTCCTTTAGCTTGGAGTAAAGAATTGGAAACAATGTAGATGCCCATTGATTTGGAAACAGCTAAACAAATTGGGATACATAAATACAAAGGAATATTAATGTGCTATAAGAAAGGATGAATATGATGAATACAGAAAATTATTGGAAGACTTCCAGGAACTGATGCTGAATAAACTAAGTAGAGAAAAGAAAATAGTGGAAATGGAACAAACAACCAACATAAAACAATTGAAAGTGAAAAACAGGGAATTAAAAAGAACTTCACATGTGCCCTATGACATTAAAACTTCTCCCATTCCACTGCAGAAGTGAGAGGTATGAAATATTTCATATGTCTTCAGTCTTCTTCAATGTACTGATCAGTTTTGCCAATTTTTCTCTCCTTCCTTTTTCTTTGAATAAAAATATTATTATATGGGATGGCTCTCTAAATATTTTAAAGCGCTATATAAATGTAAACCATTTGCTGAAGAGGGCTCTTAAAGTGAGTGGGAGGCAAACCCTACATGAAGGGTAGGAGTGCCTTATAGTTTCGATGACATTCTCTCAATCAGGGCCCTGCCTTTCTTCCCTACTGAAACCCGTAGCCCTTCCATGTGAGCCCCAGCTAATAACGATCCTGGCATCTCTTTTATAGAGGGTCAGCAGTCTCCATTTGGGTCATTTTCCAGCATCTCCTGGTGGAATGGAGAGGTCATGCCAGAGGAGGCTGAGAGGAGGGCCAGCCATGGAGAGAGAGACAGAGAGAGAGAGAGACAGAGAGACAGACAGAGAGAGAGAGAGAGAGAGAGAGAGAGAGAGAGAGAGAGAGAGAGAGA